>NC_051163.1:63989077-64070827 GCF_013339745.2 Dermacentor silvarum | reverse complement strand
AAGGGAAGCGCAGTCCAGGACGACAGAAAACTAGGTGGGGTGATGAAGTTAGGAAATTCGCAGGCGCAAATTGGAATCAGCTAGCGCAAGACAGGGTTAATCCGCCTTTTTCATTTTCCTGTGCTGCCCTCTGCCGCGCGCCGCTGGAAACGTTTTGGTAGGGGGCTGGGGCTTTCGCCGGTTGATTTGTGAACCTGCGCCCGTGTTAAGTGCGCATCGGTTGTGCGTTTATTGGGTTGCGAATAATTATTAATGGCTTCTGGGAGGGGGGGGGGGGGCAGCATGTCGTTCCTGGCAGCTATGAGCAGGCCTGAGTGTGCTGTTTTGTTTACAGTGCGGCCGATAAAGGCACGCTGAGTTCCCTCTACCGTAGCGGCTGCTTTGGAGTTTGTTGGCGCTAACTCCTGCACTTGCACCTCGCTTTTTTTGTAATTCTTTTTACACATTCTTTAGACATTTCGCATAAATAAGATTTTTTCGAGTGCGCAGCCTTCCGCGTCGGATTTAGCAAAGCGATGCACTTGTTTACATCGGCATCTACAGCCACAGATCGTTGTTAGCCTCAAAAAATAGGGGAAAGGTGCATATATGAAAATGCGCTGATATGAAAGAATGTCGAAACGTAGAATAAAACACACATATCTGCTCATATGAGCCGCGTTGTTCCATCGTGAGACGAGTCAGTATGAGCGGCTGAGCCACTTAAACAATAGCGGCTGTGATCCAGTTACAAATATTGGGCTGTTAATTTATTACTGGTTCTCGCTTTTCTTTAACTTCGCGATAGTTAGTCTGCGCGTGTGATAAAACATTATTAGAGCAAACTGTGCTCGCATAAGCGCTCATTTAAAGGCCGTGTTGTTCTGCAATAACGCGGATGCCATCGCTGACACCGTTGGTATATAACTGAGCGAGGCGGCTGTTTATGCTGCTGTACCGAATGTACCGTCTCTTGTTTCGGGTTTGACGCAGAGATAAAGAGTACGTCTCAGTAATTAAGAAATGTGTCAGCGTGCCAACACGTAAAAACCCACCCATCTACGTTGCGAATACGACCGGCAGCCTACGGGAACGGTGACCTACAGATGTTGGCACAGGCGTTGGGCACAGCGTTGTGTCCCCGCTTGCAGCTTATTGTGTACGCGGCGATCGACGCGAAGAGTAGTTTATTTCAAATCGCTAAAGCTAGAACTGGACTATAAAAGCACTTTCCTTCATCCTGCTTACTTTTCAGTACAGGTCCGCCGGTAGTGCGCGAACTCGACGGCGCCAGGCCTAACCTCCGCTGAACAGGATCAACATTAGCTCAAACTTATGTGCATGGATTGAGAGGGTCCAATCTTGTGCATTTCAACTTCGTAGGCATGTATTGACTCATTTTGAGCACGATTATTTATATATACCAACGAAGGCGTTGCGGCTATCGCGTTATTGGTTCGACGGCCGATCGCGCGGGGTTCGGTCGAATGATGGTCGGCACGCTGATTTTATCGGTGCCGTTGACAAGAAAGCCCGTCGCAGAACAACTCGCGCTCGTCGGTTACGTCTTGTAGGCCTGGTATGATAAAATGGTCCCCGCGACACAGTGCTGCATGGTCGGCCAATCGTAAGCGTCCGCGTCTTGTCGGTCTCGTATCGACCCAGTGTTACCGCGTCTTGAACGAGTACGTGAAGTCGGGCACACGCTGCCACTACCAACAAGCGAGGACCGACGCTGCAAGACGTCTTCGTCAGCAACGTGTTTTTAAGTGTGGTCGAAGTGTAACGCAGGGGTTTATCGATAAATTTGCTATTACAGCCATCAATGCAAGGCGGCAACTACGTGGTTCCCTGTGCAGTCTGGACGAAGCCCTCGCTGCTTTCTGTTAAAAGCGGAGTTGCAGTCTTACGTTTTCGGTACCGCACCGACGTCGAGCTACCAGTGAAGTTTCAACGAGGTACACAGCACGAGTTTGCACTTGCAGTAGCGCGCGTGCGAGCGCATTTTTTTTTTTCGGGGGACGTTTTCCCGAGACGGGGCCGCACGGCCGCGCGCGCGACCCTTCCAAAACGTTTCGCGACTAATCCGCCAGGGCAGGGCGCATGCGCCGTAGCGCCGTGAAAAAGGCGGAATCCGCCTTTTGATTGGCTATCAATTGCCTATCTATAGGCAATTAGTCCCCACTATTCTTAGCTAGACTTATCCAGGCTCAGCTTCGCTAGTTCACAGGTGTATGTGCCATTGCGCTTGGACCCTTTCTGCAATGCTGCCAGGATCGGCCCACATTTTTGGATTCAGCGGACACATTAGGCCCGGCTGAAACAGCTCCGCTATTAAAAATGAGAACTTCATCTGTATTACTATTTTCTTTCATAAGATATAGTCATCTGTTAAGATATACAGTCAAAAGAGCGGTGTGGATCTGAGAACAAACGGGGATAACCGATATTCTAATTGACATTGAGCGGAAAAAATGGAGCTAAGCAGGCCATGTAATGCGTAGGATGGATAACCGATGGACCATTAGAGCTACAGAATGGATACCAAGAGAAGGGAAGCGCAGTCCAGGACGACAGAAAACTAGGTGGGGTGATGAAGTTAGGAAATTCGCAGGCGCAAATTGGAATCAGCTAGCGCAAGACAGGGTTAGTTGGAGATCGCAGGGAGAGGCCTTCGTCCTGCAGTGGACATAAATATAGACTGATGATGATGATGACAGTCATCTTCCACGTGTCACTTCAGCTTGGCACAGAATGCATTGAACCATGCAATGCATAACGGTCGCGTGTGCTCGAAGGCCTACTTAGGCCCTTCAATGAGCGGGCCCGAGTCTGGCCCGGGCCCGTGGCTTCAAGCCCGAGCCCGGCCCGGGCCCGTGGCCTCAAGCCCGAGCCCGGCCCAGGCCCGCGGCTATAAGCCCGGGCCCGGCCCGAGCCCGCCGACAAAACGATTCGGACGGCCCGGCCCGGCCCGCGGGCCGGGCCGGGCCCGGGCTTTCGGGCCGGCCCGGGCCCGTGCAGTGCTCTAGGTCACCCTGTACATATACCGAGAACGAGAAGTGTGTTTGGGCGACTGCAGGTAAAGTGTGCGTGTGTGTACAGGGGGAGGGGGGGGGGGAAGGGGAGGTCAAGCGTAATTCGTGCCTTTTCGACTTCAGCATTACAACAGACCGTTTTGAAATTGTAAGGATAGCTTTCCTGTGAGGTCGTCTGCCAACTAATGGCAGCGAAGTCATTTTTGCGAACATCGTGTGCAAGCTGAGTTTGCTCGTATTGTGAACGAACAAGGTAAACGTGGCTCTCGTGATGAAACGGAGCACAAGAGGCTAGCCCCAGCATATGCCGCGAGCACTTCGCCATCGTTTGAACGATGACAGGTGCCCGCCATTAGTTGGGCGAACAGTGCGAACATTAGTTGGGCGTGCAGTGTGAAGAAGCCCACTTGCACATTCGGAAAACGTTGCATTCCCGCAACCATGGCTATTAGGCAACGTGGTCATTCCAAGCCATTCCTTTCTTCGTAATGAACAGGTCCATTCAAGTGTTATCGCGCTCAGTATGAGCTACAACGCGCAAGCGCTTTTCCACGCACATTCGCGTTGTAGCTCACACTGAGCGCGATAGCACCTTTCGTTTCACAAACTTCCTTCTTTCGATTGTTTCCGTCGCTTCTTCAAAACTGGGCTTCGCGCATCCCCATTCTGTGCATTCTGTGGTGACATTGGTGAGATCGAACATTTCATTTGGATATGCCCGCAGTTTGACACAGAAAGAAAAGCGATGGTCGACAGCCTACAAAAGAGCGGTCTTACGCACGGTACCTTTGAAGACGTCGTTTTCCCCGGAGGGCCTGCGACAATCAGGAAGAGAGCGCAACGACTGCTGATAGCCTTCCTGCGAGACACGGGGCTCAACGACACCTGGTGACACACCCCTGATCTCAACTCGAAGGAGGATCAGGCGGAACAATTGCCGGCTATGTATGCCAGGCCATAGCCTCCTCGATAAACTGTGCCTGTCAAGACGCCGAGAGAACAATAGGGAGGCGCCGTCGGCAGAGTTGCAAACTGCCGCCGCTCATTTCGCTGAGGGCGCCACCGACGTAGAGTGCCACCGCGTCTCCCGTCTGCGCGGCGGGCGCGACGCCGACTGTTTTAATTGCTGCGATGGTGGAACAACAATCCACTGGGTGACCAGTTTGTTTATAACGCTGTAGAGCACCATGGTAGTGTCTCGAATACAGTCTGTGGAAGTGCGAGCGCACTTGCAGCAACTGCAGCGTCAAAGTGCATTGCGCGTCGCACGTAGCAAAAAAAAAAAAAAAGCGCGAGTTTGTTTATTGTGGTTAATACGCCCTTAGTTATCGTAGTAAAGTGAAGAGAATACGCAAGTCGTAAGTGTTCTTACAGCTATAACTAGTCAAAAACTGCTTGCGACGCAGCCGTCCTTCTTCTTCTTCCTTCATTCTTATAGTGAGCCGTCCTTCGGGCCTCGGCGCACGTTAGTAGCATACTATTTTTACGACTTTCAGACAAGTTTTCCCCAAGTTCTTTTGCACCAGATGAGCGTTGTGGCCGACGTGAATATTTATACCCAGAAACCTTTGCACTTTCTACCACGTCCGTGCGCCTTGGCGACCAGGAAAAATAGAAACAAATATTTGAGGACCTATAGAAAAAGCGCCGCATGCCTTGAATAAGCAATATGCGAGCAAATATTTTATTGCAAACGCTTTGTTGAACGATGCATGCAGCTCAGACATACAAAATCCCGAGATATGCAAGCAGTTCAGACATACAAAAAAATCCCGAGATGCAAACAGTTCAGACATACAAAATCCCGAGGGCGCTTCTGTCACTATATATGCGTTGCTCGAAGTTACATATGTATCCACGTGAAGAAGTTCACGGTGCTTTAACCGCACATGATGTCTGTGAAAGAGCGTGGCCTCTTCGAAGGTTTTTTCTTTCTTTTTTTAATAACGTGATCGCACGTCAAAAGCATCTAGCAATCCCGGTCGGTCAGCGTTAAGCTCAGGTCCACGATCACCCAAGAAGGTTTAAAATGCGTGGACTGCACCAACGTTGCTAGGTTTGACCATACTGCACGAGAAAAACCGACAAAAACAATGCACCCGACTTGCGATCCCAGCGGAGGTAACGGAAAGACGGAGACGCGGGCACACGGCAGGAGTCATGAGCTAGTCAACGTCGGTGGCGCCATCTCTCGGTGGAAACGACCAATAGGGAGAGGGGAAAGCGACGGCCGATCGAGCGCCGTTTGACAGGCACAGAGTTATCGAGGAGGCTATGGCCAGGCTAACCCCGCCTGCTTCAACACCACCACCACCACCACCACCACCACCACCACCACCACCACCGATTGTTTCCGATCTTCCACAAGGAAATCGGCCAAGTAATGTACAGTGTGTCCATGGTTCAAAGAATGGGATAGTTTTTAACAGCGAAGCTGTTCTAGCTAGCCGTAAAAAGTGGTGCCTGCTGTCGCAAAACCTCGCCGAGCTCTGGCGTCACTGCATTGCCTAGCAACCACCTCACGGAGCGGCGTGTGCCTGGCCTCCTCTCCGTGCCGTGCACATTTTGCCTTGACATGGGACGTTAAAAAGAGGGAAGGAGAGCCTGCGCGCGGCGCGCGCAATGTTCGAGAGAGGGAAAGAGAAAATGAGAGCGAGATAGAGAGAGAAACAAATTGTAGCAGCACCGACGAGGCAACGCGCAGAGCTGCTGCCGACGTCGCCCGCATGCGCCGAAGCAGTAGCGATGACGTCACATCGCGTTGCCTAGTAACCGCCGGCGCAGGTGCGTGCTCGCTTCGCCCGACACAGACACGGATCCTGCCTGCCTGCCTGGCTGCGCTTGTGGCCAGGAACGCTGTCGCTCGTAGGCGCCGACGCGTCCAGCGCTGTACTCCGTTTCACGCATCAGGTGCAACGCTGTGGAAACTACGCAAGTAGTACGGTCATTAAAATGTATCCCTCCGCGCGTTCCTTCTATGCTTCGCTGCGCGCCAGCGGCGTTTGCTCGATCGAGCTTGCACGTGAGGCTTCCGCGACGGGCTGCAAATAAAGAAAAACGAAAAGCAAATTGATCTAAAACAACATGTTAGCAGCCGTATGAGTACATGGTTTGTTTGTTTCTAAGGGTAAATTAATTTTTTCGTTCAGAACTGAGCGTATATGAAGAACATTATTACAAATATTGGTCAACAGACACCAAACTACTTCTAAGTGCGAACGCGGCCACTGCAAAAAGTATCTCTAGCCTCCACAGCGTTGCACCTGATGTATGAAACAGAGTTATAGTCACGCGAAATGTCGCGAAAGGGAAGGTACCTCCGAAAATGATCGCTCAAGAATACCTTCCCTACATGCACAGTTAAGTTAAACCAAGTCCAAGGGTGCGATCTTGTACGCGTTCCAAAATGGAACGGAGGCGGTCCGTTCCATCGAGCCGCACACGATTGGTCGATTTGATCGTTACGGTTTGGCCAATCGTGTGCGGCTCGATGGAACGGACCGCCTCCGTTCTATTTTGGAACGCGTACAAGATCGCGCCCCAAGTTAATAGCTAGCAGTAGCAGCCAGTAAGATTTGAGGATTGACACTTTCACTGTGTCTAAGCTTTGCACGACCGAGTGCAAACTTGTCCGATTATTATTTATTTATTTATTTATTTATTTATTTATTTATTTATTTATTTATTTATTTATTTATTTATTTATTTATTTATTTTACGATAACTTCCCATAAAAGGAGCAGTCGAGCTACGAGCTGAGTTGAGGTCCCTCCTACAGCCCTGATTTGTCCTGTCGGGGATCAGGTCTCTTGTGGTTTTTCGCGACCAGGAAAGAGGCTTGGGGACCAGTGTTGGAGGACACATTGTTGGCATTTGAGGGACTGCCCAGCGTCTGAACCGTGTCAGTGAGCTTTCACATGGGCATGGATTTAGAGCAGTTCCTCGTTCCATAGCAAACAGCAAGGTCGGTAAGTATAACACCTTGGGGGAGCGACCTTTTAGGCTGGACACGTTTTTTGAGCAAGCACCGAGATTCGTACTACGTGCGAGCTTTTAATTTTCCCTTCGCTGCAAATACCTATGCCGATATAGAAACACCGCGGCTGCAACTACCTACCGTCATCGCAAAGATAATGCGCCCCGCTGAAAGCTCTGGCTCATTCGGTTCCCTCGGTATCTCCTTCGGCATCTACTTCGGTGTCTCATGAGCTCTTTAGATAGATATGACACTCATACAAGTGGCACTGGAATTGATGGTGCAGTTAGTCTGCAGACACGCGCAAAGTCGTAAAGCAGTCGAAATGAGGTTGCTGCCCTCGCAGGCCTCTATAATGTCGAGGGTCGTTAGAACCCATACCTTGGCTCACTGGCGCCATGGCTAAGCACGAGGCTCGAAACTTGAGCATCCGAAACACAACCTTGAAACTTGAACGCACAAAGAGTTGTCTTCGGGCTAGCTGGTAATCTGTAACTCTCAGGTATTTCCGCGCACAATTTGAGGACATAAATTCAGGGGGAGGGGTGTATTCCGTAAGAGTCCACTTAGTGGACTGTCCATTTCGGCTGTCGCTGATTGGCTGCAGCTGTACGAGCGAGAAGGAGACAAGCTGGGGGCGCCTGTCTCCTCCTCACTCGTGCAGCTGCAGCCAGCCAGCAGCGGCCGAAATGGGTAGTCCACTACATAGGTGGACTCTTACAGCGCTAAGAATCATCCAATAGCTACGAGCCCACAAAGATGGTCCTCGGTGTTCGGAGGTTCATTTCTTAATAAAAAAGAGTTAGTCGAAGATGCCGTCCGAATCCAAGGACTTCGAGCCGCCACCTGAGGCCACCAAAATCAAACTGCCGGCCCTTTCAATAAAGTTTATTTCTTCTTAGCTACTCTTTCGCTTCCTTCTACCAACAGGTATTGCTCCGTCATCCCAAGTATGTTCTTTTGTGTGCGTGTGTGCGAGCGAAAGCATCACACGTCCGCGACGAACTAGCCCAGTGCCAAGCCGCACGGAGACGGTGCACAAGCCACTCGCTGCTGCCGGCCAACTGTCAAGAGACGCGACCTAAATTTTGTGACGTCACGACCTAGACACCTAACTTTCTGGAAACAGCCCAAGTCGCACTGCGAGGGAAAAAAGAACCCCGATCTTTGTCGGGTGACGTTGACGTCTATACATAACACGCGAGGTCGAGGCACAGCCCCGATTCCATAGCGCGACCCAAGACGCGACCGCGACACCATGGCAGGCCGCAGGTGGTCTTAGCCTTCTCCTGAACGTCACATTCTGCGAAAGCGTGGTTTCGATGCAGGAATTATAATGGTGGCTCCCTGACGGTTGGTGCGTGTGCGCACGTGCGTGTATGTGTGCGTGCGTGTATTTGTGTTCGTGTTTGTTCCTTTGTTTATGTGTTTATGTGTTTACGTGTTTGTCGAAGGAGTTGACTGCCATAGTACCTGTGCCTCACGTTTTTGCTGTATGCAGTGGCGAGAAAGTGGCTGCACTACTCATTTATTTTCGTGTAAATAAAAGTTCAAGGTTCCTGCGTAGAGATTTCAATATCTCAGTGGCCAACTTTCACACCCCAATACCAGCTCTGTGTTATGTTGACAAAAACACAGCGCGTTTTCAACGCCATTTCCCAACAACGACCAATGACATTTCAATGTCTCTCTCAATAAAACATTTTGTAGGTAATATAATGCTCTAGTCACTTGGAACCCTCCATACAACTCTTAAAACTTATGTTCCGATATTTTGAAGACGCCACCGCCGTTTCGTGAAAAAAAAAAAAAAAGCAAGGCATTCACCTTATTTGTGCCTGCTCATATGTGGCTGTACGCAGAGGCATAGACTCCGTGAATCCGCGCTTGATCAACTGGACCGTCGTCCACGTCGATAAGGATCCACTTCGACAACACTTGGCGCTATCTACACATCGCGCGAGATTTATTTTATTTTATTTATTTCACATGCCCTCCTCAAGCTCAAAGGCATTACAGAAGAAAGTGGGGTACATGCGCACAACAATAACAACGATGTAATCGTTGTTATTCTCACATCATTGCTTTCTCTACATGTCCCCTTTCCAATCCCCCCTCCCCCCTTCCTCCTGTGCAAGGCACAGCAAACAGTGAACAATTCCTGCTAAGTATAAAACCAACTATAGCCCCAACAACCCATACCCCTTCTTCCTATTCTCTCTCTCTCCCTCTACGGAACGTAATACTCCAACAAGCTCGTTATAGCCCACAGCTGCGCCGCTCAAAAGCCACGACCTGAATGTTGCGACGTCACGTTACGTACACAAGCTCGCACGCGCACAGTCATCGAGGCGGGACCTTCCGTCGAGCGGACAGTGGCAGTCTCGTGCGCTCGACGAGGCACGGGGGGAGGGTTCCGAATTCTTGGCTAAGCACCGGCGGTTTCTAGACGAACCCTCCCGATGAGCAAGACGGGAGTAGGAGGAACGCAAACAAAGATAACAGCTAAACAATGCAAAAAAAAGCAAATACCGAAAGAAAGAAAGGAAAATGGTGGAGACGACGTTGGAAAGGAGAGGATATACGTCTGACGCGTCTACCCCGCGCGGGCGCGCGAAAAGGCCGCGCGCGAGGCCAAATTTGGAGCCCGCGCCTTGGGGGCGAGGGGTCAAGAATATTTACGCCGCCAGCGCCAGCGGCGTCCGCCACTGCCAACTCTCAACGCCACTGCCTTTCTCTCAACGCCCCCCGCCCGGCCCAACCCGCAACTCCACCGCGTCATCCCGGGCTTTTTTTCCTAAGCCACCAGTCGCCACGCGTTGGTAAGCTCGCCAGGCAGTGCGCGGATCCGACTCTCCGAGACCGACAGGGAGGTATACCGCTTCGGAAGATACCTGTGAGTATACGCTATTTACCAGGTGTGCCGCTTAGAACGAGCAGGTTAGCGCACCTGTGCGAGCTGTCACGGTACGTCGTCCGCGAGCACGTGCAGAGAGACAGCATGTGGCTGCGGAGCGTCGTTCCCCGGGAGCTATGTAGACGCCGTCGGTTCGAATCTCCAGGGCTGAAAAGGCAACGTTATACCGTAACGATGAACCCGACGCGGTGTCTCAGTCGATGCATACGGTGTTCCACTGCTGAGCACAAGGTAGCAAGTTCGACTCCCTGATGCCGCGACCGCGCTGCAATGAGGGAGCAGCGCGAAAACGCGTTTGGTGGGTGGACGTGACGCTCTGCTGGGCAGAGCTCGCGCAAGGTCGCGGGAGCGATTCTCGGCCGTATTCCGGATGCGGGCAGAAATGCGAAAGACACCCGTGCATTATGAGGTGTTCGATAAGGAACTCCCAGGTGTAGTCTAAATTAATCTGGAGCCCCTTCTACTGAAAGTCACTCACGTCTTCACAGTTCGTGAGTGGCTTTAGATCGTCGGATATGCGGAGCGCAAATCCGACGTGTTCGCAACGTCGCGTCTGTTGTACGCTGCGCTGTACGTGGTATATTAAACGCTGTCGTCGCGGCACAGATGCGTACTTTGGAGTGTAAGTGGATTCAATTAGTTACCACGCGGCACGTACTTCAGGTGATGATGAGTAGTTGGGTTTATTGGCGCAAGGGCCAGATGTGGCCTGCTTCAGGGTGGTTTACAGCACTGGCAAAACACGAATGAAGGACTCTGTACTTCCATAAAGTTCAAACAATACTTATGGTCTATTCTCGAGAAAGGAAATGTTGCGCGCGGGCTACCTGAGTAGCCCGAAAATATATGTACAGTATACCGCAACAACAGACAGCGGGCGAGCATTCGGGAAAGAGAAAGAGAAAAGGGTATATAGACATCGCGTTTGTTTTGTTCTTCTCGTTCTTTTTGTGTGCGTGCTTTCTACGCCTGCTTCTTTTGCAAGAAATCGGTTTACAGATGCATACAGTTCAAATGTACAATGCGCAACGCTAAAATCTGGACGTCGTGCCGAAGAGACGCGGGGCACAATTTCCCATGTGGCCGCCCGATTGAAGAATTCCAAATCACCGAAACAGTGATAATGACAACTCTCAAGAACCTGTTTACAGTTGAGCTTGCTACACTGCGGCGAATGCGTACACTGCGCAGGACACAGGTCCGTTACTATGTTTTCTTTTTTCCGGCTAATATTGTGACACACCAGTATTTACATCAGCCAGTGAGCCCTTATTATTTTTTCCCCTATTAAGTACTTAACGTAGATAGATTGAAAGGACGGAACAGCAATTTAGATGTATTCGGGTAATAACTCGGCTATAAACTAGAGAATTAGTCACATTGTAACAGTAGGTCGGGCGTTCATTTACAAATGGTCTGATTGTTCAATGAAGGCGATTCACCGAGTCGCTCGCGGCGCCCTCGAACTAGTGCGAACGAAATGTTAAAGGTCCATGAGAGACAGTTGCGTTCTACCCCCTCCCCCCCCCCCCCCCTACCCAGAAAAAGAGGAAGTTAACTGGTAAATAAAAAAAATCACAGCATATGCACGGGGTGAATGATGATGAGTGGGCGAAGCTCCGGAGGGAATCATCGGATCTCCCGCTTAAGAGGACGCTAGCACAAACGCGTTAGAAACGTGCAGTACTCTCTAGTAAGGGGGAGCGGCCACAGCGTCTTACGCAGCCATTTACACATGCCGGAACGTGCACCGCGTTTGCCGACGCCATCACATGACTGCTGAGAGAGTATACCCCCCGTATTCATAAACGCTCCTCGACTTGAACTTGACTTGCCACCGCTTTGGGCAGCGCGTTCGAAATGCGTTGAAGGTAAGGCGGAGAGGCCACAGCGTCTTACACCAGCTTCTTACACGGGCCGTAACGCGCTAGCACAAACGCGTTAGAAACGCGCTAGAAACGCGGCCTTTCGTTAATGTTGGGTCATAGCCTCCTCTATAACTTTATAGAGGAGGCTATGGTTGGGTATTTATTGCCATCGTGGTGCGTGTGTCCATGTCCGCTTCGTGGCGTAGTGGGCTAACGCCGCGCGCTCGGAAGCGAGGGGTCCCTGGTTCGATTCCGCGCTACGGACACAAATTCGGAATTTTTTTTTCTCATTTTTCTCAGACTGGTTACACACTACTGGTTACACACTACTACTACGACGACGGGGACGGAACGGGTGCCGCTATAAGGAGCTTCGCCCCTAAAAAAAGTAAATCAAAGAATCCGTGAAACATATTTCACCACGCTACGAACAAATCGGTGTGCTTTAAGGATGCCAGTGAGCCGTCCATATACATGTATGCTCAATGTTTACGTAGGGGAGAGTAGCAGGCTAGAGACACGATACAAGGTACGCCCACCGCGTGTGGACAGAGTGGTTAATATACATATATAGCATACACTGTTGCTATGTAAGCACGCGATCGCTTTTTCGATTCCCGGCTGTGTTACGATGTGCGCATGCAAGATTCAGAAACGCTCACGCGCAAGCTTTGATTTCAAATTAAGTAAACCCAGATGGCCAAAATATTAACCCTCGGCTGAGGCTTCGTTCATACTCGAGCTTTTGCTAGTTTTTGCGAAGTTGAACTCCATGGATCAGCTTTTTTTTTTTTAGATGTTTGTTTGAACAGCATGTACCACGCATGATAGAATTACGCTTGTCTCGTTTTTTTTTTTTTTTTCACATTCGAACTATAAGCACCATAGAAGCTGCGGTTGATAAGTCCGCTAAAGGAGTCTTGAAAGTTTGTTAGCGGGGTAATCGCGCAAGGGCAACAAAATTGACTGAGAGCGCTAGGACAAAGGTTTAAATGTCTTCTAACAAAATTCTACTCGAGAAGAGAGGTAGTAGGGAAGAGATACATCTGGAGAAAAAAAAAGTGCGGGTTCCACGCACTGTGGCAATGAATGTAAGCGAAGGTTTCGAAGCTGTTTGCTTTGATTGACGAGAATCATCGTTCGCTTCTGGTCGTGGCGCTCACCACGCTCCTCGTCTTCCATTGACGCCACGCGTTGTTGCGCTTCTCGCTTCTGGTAGCAGGGATCACGACGCTCGTAATCTTTCATGGCCGCCACGCGTCGTTGCCTTGCCTCATGTTTTCGAGCCAGAATACATTCGCGGTCTTCACCGCGTTTCGCATGCGTAGCGAAGACGCTCCCGTTCCGCGCGACGCTTCTTTCGGGCCTGGGTGTCCTCGATGCTGAGTGCACGTTTTGGAGCCACTTTTGCTGGCGCGTGTTTACGTGCTCCTTCTGCATACGTGGCCAGCACGCTGTTGAGACGCCAGCTCCAGGCGCTCTCTTCAGGCTACGGACGATTGTAGTGTTTACGCTATCACAGCACAGCACGTGACCTCCACAGCCCAGCACCTGCATTTTTGTCGTATAGTAAAGCAAGCACAGCACATCCCATACGCACAAACTGCGAAACGCTGCCGCAGCGGCGCCGGCCGGGATGCGCGTACGCCAGCGCCACCTGGGGGTGTTGCAAGAAACCCAGCGACGCGTGCGAGCAAGACCATACAGCACCGCCCGGAAAGTCGGGAGAAGAGGCAAAGCAAGCTTCACTTAAAAACGCGAAGCACTGAAGCAACACACTTTTTTTTGGCACGCGAGCCCCCCCAAGGCCGCGCAAGCGTTTATGGGAAATGTGTTTACATTGCAGAGATCGGCGTCGCCCTTGTTCCTTCCTCCTGCGCCGTGCGAGCACTTGTCAGCAGTTCGTGTCTTCGATTATCCGTTCCTGACAGTCCCGGACTGCCCGATACGGTGCTTTCAGCCAATGAGCGTTGCGTATGCAGTCTTTCGGACAGTCCGGGACTGACACAGACGGATAATCGAAGAGGCCCAGTAATAACCGAAGGACATTTGGCAAGACGGTGCATGATACCGCGTAATTCAAACAAGAACGTCTTGTTTATTGTTTAGCTGCGACGGCCCCTCGCCTCCTTGCGATGCCAGCCGTCTAGCTATCCCGCGCAACACTGCTTCTTTTTTGTTTCTTCGCTTTTTTCTTTTTCCTTTTTTTGCATGCAGTTGAGCTGGGAACGCACTTCTATTTAGTGCGCACACCCTTTGACTCTGAATAATAATGGGTGATGGCCAAAACAGAAAATTAGGCCTAATAAACAATGCGCATGTTGAATATTTATCCACCAGCATGTTCCAGAGCTGCAGAGGCAACTGCCAAGTAGACTTGGTTTATGATCCGCCTTGTTTAGTGTTCCGTTTTTTACAGGTAAACATGATTTCACTTTTCTGTTCGAGGTGCATGGAGTGGAGTTCGCTCCACAGCCTCTCGCACAATTTTTTAAAGCTTGATAACAACAATTCATTTCGTTCCGTGTTTGTTGTGCGGTAATGTAAAGCGCACCATTTCATAAACGTGTAGCGTTTGATAGTGAAACATAATTTCAAGCGAAACTTTATAGGCTCACAAGTGTCGGCGGCGGTGGTGGTGGTGTCACGTTGAAAAATGGGCTGTTCCTGGCTATAGTGCAGAAAGGGTCCAAGCTCAATGGCACTTACCGGGGACAGCAAAGAGAGTGAGAGAGAGAAAAAAGAGGGGGAGAGAGAGAAAGGAAGAAAGAAAGGGAAAAGGAAAAGAAAGAGAGAGGAAGAAAGAATTAAAGAGAGTGAAAGAAAGAAATAAAGAGAGGGAAATAAAGATAGATAGAGAGAAAGAGAGAAAAAAAAAAGAAAATCACCACGAAGGTCAGATACACACACGACAAGCTTCGCTTATCCCCATTTTGTCGACAGGGAAAGGGCTGGTGATTTGCTTTAATGTGTTCCGCGACGTTGCGCAAGTGCTCTGACGAAACATATCGCTTAGCTGCGATAGGTGGTTTAATATCCGAAACGTGCTGCCTATATAGCACGTGCCCAAATACACAAGAAAAACGCCTCACGAACGTTTTTTTTTTCTTTCTTTCTTACTTTTTTTTTCACAGTGCAGCTGATTATATTCACTTTTAAAGCGATTTTCACCGCGAAGCAACAACCTACTTCACTTGTGACAAATGCGCTCAGATCTACTACCTAGTTTCGGTGGATCTCGGCACACGAACGCAATATTGGGAAGGCCCGGGCTATAAATTCGATCCTAGCTCAATGTTTTTCTATAAAAGATAGGGAGTAGAGGCAAATTTTGTTCTACTTGTTTATTATTATTATTATTATTATTATTATTATTATTATTATTATTATTATTATTATTATTATTATTATTATTATTATTATTCTTTTAGAAATACGAATGCATGAGCGCCTAACCTACAAGCAACCAAACGTCGAGCACCCTGGCTTTTTCCGAAACGTCACAGCGCATATGCGCTTCTCTTCTCAGACGTGTGGCCGCAGAAGAGGCGCAAACGCCTTTGCGTTTAGGAAAGCTTACAGGAAAGCGCGGTCTCTTTGTTTACCCACCATCCGACAACGCGTCGTTCTGTAAACGAAGTTTTAAACGATGGAGGCGATACGTTTACAGCGGAGCTTACAGCTCTCTGTCAAAGGGCGGCAGCTCGGTGAGTACCACATACGTAGACTGTGTTATTTCATTCTTTCCCATTTCTTGCATATATATACAAATGGAGATGCTTGTGGGGAAGTATACGTATGCCTTGACCAGCGTCAAGAAGGATGTAGCGCCTTGTTCTCATTTCTTTTATTTCTTTTTTATTTTCGTACTCCCACGGCGCCAACGCGGCAAGCGGGTGGCAGCTGCGCCCGAGCGAGATGGCTCGGTCGACGTACTACATCCCATAGTGCACCCCGCGGCCGCGGGTCACTGTGGCCTGAAAAAACGTATGTTTTAGTGCGTCAAATTGTGAAACGCGTCGCAGTGGCGACATCAGACTGGTTACAAAACATTAACAGAAAGTGAAAGCGAGTCATACAGCGCAAAAAGTAACAAACAAAACAAAAAAAAAACAAGAGGCTACAAAAAGATACACATATGAAACACACGGCGTGACTTACATTTCAATAGCGAAAACAAACGAAAACATGAACATTACCAAGGCTCGATCCGTACGCGTAAAAAACAAATTACCAGGCGTCCCTTATGCTACAACTAAGACGACTTGAAGGCGAAAGTCCGAGCCCCGCTAACTCAATGACACGATGACCACATTTTTTTTTACTGAGTCATCGTCATTCTGAAACCACAATTTGCAGTCATTTTTGCAAGTCATCACGCTTTTTTTGCAAGTCGCCCTTCCTATGATTCACCAAACTCGAACCATGACTTAGCACTTTTCTTTTGCTGAGTCACTCTCACTTGGACCCTCAAATCTTACATATTTTTTGCAAGTCACTCGCCCACTCCATAACCCCTTGATTAACTTTTGATTCACACTTGATTCACTCTTGATTCACCCTATCACTGCTTGGTTCACCTTCATTCACTCTACCCATCTCGGTTTTACTTCCATTACATTTGGTTTGCTCTATTACTCAAAATTACAAATTTTCATCACTCTTGAATCACCTTTCCACCATTTCATACACCTTCATTCACTCTTAATTCACTCTGATTCATTCTTCATTATCTTAGCTCACGAAAGACACAATCTCTCCAATGCTATTCACTGCCTGCTTAGAAGAAGTATTCAAGCTCTTAGACTGGGAAGTTTAGGAGTGAGGATCAACGAATATTTCAGCAACCTTCGGTTCGCAGATGACATTGTCCTATACAGCAAATATGGGGACGAATTACAACAAATGATTGAGGACCTTAACCGAGAAAGTGTAAGAGTGAAGTTGAAGATTAATATACAGAAAACAAAGATAATGCTCAACAGCCTGGCAAGGGAACAAGAATTCAAGATCGCCAGTCAGCTTCTAGAGTCTGTAAAGGAGTACGTTTAGGTAAATTACTCACAGGGGACCCTGATCATGAGGAAGACTGTTAGTCTATTGTAGTACATGTCCTACGCAGTAGCCCTTTTGCGGGAAGTGCATGTATGGAAATTAACCGACGAAAATGAAACATCGTAATTACACAACTTTCCATTAATAATCTACGTTTAATCTTCGCAGAAAAATAAAACTCCTATAGGCTTCCCACGACTGCCTGAACAGTTTTTTTTTCTTTTTTTCTTTCTTTTTTGTGAAAGAACAGACAAGAGACGCAGATAGGCAAGTACGTTGCTATTCGCATATCATCATTATCGGCAATTTTCTAGGTGTGTCCATAACTGTTGCTTTGTCGGTCGTCTTGTTCTAGGTTGTCATTTTCAAAGCTTATAGTCAAGAAAAATGCTCTGTCGCCCTCCTAAACTTCCTCTTGCTAAGGCCTCGTAGTCGATCCAAATTGGCATGCAGTGTTGGTCGTAAGATATATACGCTGACTGAAAAAAAAGAAGTAAAAGAATGAAATGACCCCTTTCAATTTATTATTCTAAAGTTTAGCATACCACGCTGTCACTCTACCGTCAGCGCTAGCGTCACTGCAGTGAGTCGTTAGCAGTGAGCCAAAATCATTTCTGAACGAAACTGAATGGACACCCTGATTAAAATGTTCACACCAGTAATTTCTGGGGCAATATTTCGATGACGAGTACCGTATTTTTTTTTGTGTGTGTGTGTATAAGACGCCTTTTTTCCCCTGAATGAATTCTTGTCGGTGCGTCTTATAGAACGGTGCGACTTATGTACGTTTTTTTTTTTTTTGGAAGAACTGCCGTCAAAATCGGATTCGATGTTACGGCCACGCGAACCGCGCTGGTTGACTTAATTGCTACGGGTTCTGTGCGCGCTATCGAGGTACCAGGTTCTTCTCGTGATCGAGTTGCCGAGCGCCGTGCGAGAAGGACGGAGCAGCAACGCAAGCGGCGGCAGGCCGACCGCGAGTCGATCGTCGAATCTGCAGATTGCTGTCAAGATACGGCGCGCGCCGCTGCGCAAACTACGCAGTTGCTACCAGAGTACAAGTCGGCTCCCCCCCTCCCCCACCCTTCCTCCCACGCTGCCTTCCCGCTTTCCTCCCATGTGCGCGATTCGGATCACCGTCGCCCGCTTCTACTCGCACATTCAGCATACGGCGCGCGGGGACAATGTTATCGCCCTTGGACTTTATACGGAACATCGCGGCAACCACGACGGCAGAAATGCGCCTGGAGTGTTCGTGTCATTGCTATCGCAATGATATAGTAATGGCACCCATACGCTTTCGCGTGACCCGCGTTCATGGAGTGAAACGTTACTGTAATTTTTTCAACTCGCTCACCGAACGAACAGGTGCCTCTTATACACCCGTGCTACTTATGTGCGTTTTATTTATTTATTTTTTTTTTGGGGGGGGGGGTGTAACTGCCGTTTTGAGGGGGGTGCATCCCATAACAAGGTGCGACTTATAGACCGGTAAATACGGTAGTCCAAAGCAGTGGTAGCGCAAGGTGTCCTCCGCTTCCCGCCTTACGAAACAGCCCCACACGCTGGTCACCGCTAACAGGCCACCGCTAATTTTCACGCCGCAAGTTTAGCGTCTTGGCGGCAGCTTGCAGCGCTTGCACAGTTAGTCAAACCGAATAGACGTCTCTGTGCCAGGTGCTGTGAAGCGCCCTATATTTTTTTATCTCATTACAAGGGCTTAATGAAAACGCGGTCAGACGTCGTTCCTCCAACGGCTTCTTTTGTTTCCACGCAAAGAGCGTCAGCTTGGCAAAGCCTGGCGTGCTTTCATTAGAGGCGGTGTGCCAGGGCTTGCCTCCACACCGAGCGCGCATATAGCGCCTGGAGCTATTTAAAAGCGTTTGTTACTGCAGTCCAAGTTGTCATTGCTCCCGAAAGTGACGCTGGCGTTCTCCTATTTTAACGCGACAGCGTTAAGGGCCCCGTGTTGCAAAAAAGCCCGGTGTCGGCGTCCAGCGTGCGGCGCCGACCATCTTGTGAGCGAAAAATCATTCCGAACTATGCATACTAAACCACGAACACGCAGGTACTCCGCGTGGCACAGAGGTGTTAGTAAACTAATTGAATTTTTCAAACTCAGAAAAATCGTAAAGTACGACTTAACCACAACCTACAGACATGATAGCGTCGGATTGTAATTTGAATATACGAAAAAAACATAATTCTGTTACGCGGAAACTCAAACACAAACCCTATTTGCAGCATGTCCACCATTCATAGAGCGGCGCGCCCCGCTTGGTTCCTTGCAACAACACCATCGAGATGGCGCTTGCCTCCGCACGTGCGCGGCAGCGGCGCGCGGAGGCGAAGGTGGAGAGAGAGAGAGAAAGGAAGCTGCAGTTGCTGGGAAGCGTGAGAAGCAGTCAGGGACCTTTGAACTAGGCCCATAGCCAGGGGGGGGGGGGGCTAGGGGCCCGGGCTACCCCGGAAATATTGATCTGTCCGTGCTTTACCGCAAGGAATTACTGAAAAATAGGTGCTTTCCTCAAATAGTCAAGGCCTTCAGCCAGTGCCCCTCCCCCCCGAAAAAAATTCCTGGCTATGAGCCTGCTTTGACCGCTGGCGCGTTCCACTCTTAAAGGCGAAGCTTAAGCGTCCTCCAAATGTTTACCGTTCAGACGGAGGAGCTCTCCAACGAACAGAAATGCCAGGAATTATGAGTACGTCATCCGGCGCCCTAATCACGTATATGACTCGAGATTCTGTGACCTGGGAAACTGCCGAATTTTGCCACCAAGTCAAAATGTTTGGCCCGGAGCGCATTAGAGAGCCTTAGTGCAGTGCACCGCTTCCGTTTCAGCCAACAGCTATGTAAGCCGCCCTGCGAACATTCCTTGCGAGGCTTAGCTAGCCTGTGTAAAGCTGGCAGATTGTGGAGTCCGTAGCCATATAACGATAGAAACGTAGACGTATGCTAAAACTCCTCAATGTGACAAGCACCACTGCCATGTATGTCGCGTATAGCCGACGGCCTGCACGGCCTACGGAGCATGTCATCGATGGTTGCTCCTATCGGATAAAAAGGAACATCAAACACGCTTGCTCTACATTTTCTTTGTAATCTTTGGCCGTTTCTGTTTAACAACAAAAATTAAAGTATGAACCAGGGGCCGAATTCACAAAACTTTTCGGAGCTAAGTGTTCTTCGCCATTGGCCGATTGCTTTCGCTAACAAAATATGTCCACCATCCAAATTGGCTGGAAATCTAGAGCGTCTTAATACAACACTGTTTTTTTCTTTGTTTCCCCCCAAATATACCTAATCGATAGTTAGTTGTGCTAGGCACATTCCAGTGGCAGTTACTCACAGTTTGTAATCATTTTTGTTCAGTACTGTAATATTCCTGTGCAGAATAATCTATTTTGATTTTGTATTATCATTCTTGCTTTACCAGTATCGTTTTGCAATATCAAAGTTATGTTGTACGATTCATTTTTATATGTATTATTATTTCTTTGCTTTTTCTTTATTTTGCTGCTTAATAATGTTGTTTTATGTACTACCTGAGAGGAGGTACCGCTGCAGTCTTGTGCTCTTGGACATCATTCTGTATCTCAATTACAGTTAATAACTCAATAAAACATGATTTTGATTCTCAAGCGCTTTTTGTAAATACGGTCCCAGATGCGGTCAAAGAATGAGATCGGGCGACGTTGCTGCCAATGTGCCTTTCTAAGGCTAGTTTCCCGTGTAACTTCTTGCGTCTACAATCTCCAAGGAAGTATCTGGATTATGTTATACCACCCGCCACTCATTAATGGGCACCGGGATACCCCCACATGGACATTTAATTTTCTACACTGCGCCACCATAGCACTCACACCGCCACTGCTAAGAACGAACCCGTAACCATGTTCTCAGAGAAAGTAGCGTAACAGATCGGAGTCCCTTGGTAATCCACTTGAATAACTCCTTTGCGTAACAGAACACACAGGACAGAAAGGCATGGACAAACACTGTTTACGCGCTCAGAGGTGGATAGCTACATCAACTGCGGCTTCTAATATACGCACTTTTTCTGTCCTCTATCTCCCTTCTACAAAATGGCAAATTGGACAAACTGAGCAAGTTGGCGACGATCCACGGTTAGGAAAGCGTTAAGGGACAAAGACGACAGAACAAAACATACGCTCGTCATGTTTTATTCCGTCACCAGTGTCTCTTGAAGCACAGCTATGGGCTGTCCATCGGTCCCGCGACGCAGCAGAGAGGCTCGGCCTTTCTGTGCCGACGTGGGAGCGGCCCGCTACGTGCTGACGCGCGTTCCGAGGGACAATAATAAAGTTTTACCATACCATACCATACCAGTGTCTCTTAGTGCTTATCTAACCATGTAAAGCAAACCGTCGTTATAACGAAGTCGTTCAGACAGAATATGGACTTCGTTATAAGTGGTATTTCGTTAAAAGCGGATGTGCTATACAGTCAATTTAGTAACGCGTTACTTGCGGTCCAGCTGCGCGGGAGCTCTTGAAATCTATACTAAAACAAAGCTAGACAGTGGACACACGACACTGCCCAAATTATGCTGACACGCGTGAGCACTTGCCTAGTCTGTCGGCTGTCATCACGTGACGCAGTTAGCCCCAAGAAGCTGCCGCCACATCGAACTGTCAAAGTTAATATCAATAAATGCAGAGCGGCCATCGCGCATGCTGCACCGAGTGGTCCCGCGCGAATTTTCCGCTTTTGCATTTCGTACTAAGCGGAGTCTGGCTCCACACCACTTCGAATTAACCGGTCTGAAATGCATGCGCTGCGGTTGCGGCCGCAATAAACTTCGAATAAAGCAATATTTTTAATAAACAGATTCTGTTAAAACGAGGAGTTGCTGTCCCTTTGAGCACCGTTTGCTGCCAGCGGAAAAAAATGACAAGTACGTGTTGCCCGCTTTCCTCTGCGCAGTGTAAGCCGAGCCGACGACCAGAGGAGGAATGACGTCATCGTACAGGGTGCGCACAATCCCGACGCGCACGGTGACCACCGTGCGTCGTCAACTGGTCGAAGATGACGGCGACTTCTTCGACTTCCCTAAGGCGCGCTCGGGTGGCTCCGAATTCACCACGGTGCGCCACCGTGTCACGCCAGGTGGCGGCATCGTCACCACAACGACGACGACCACCACGACGCCCAGGCGCGTCATCCGCGACGTCAGCCTGGACGGCATGGATGCCGACCCGTTCTTCGCGCGCGACGTCTCCAGGCCTTCCCGGACCAAGGACCTCGAGGAGTTCAAGGTGCGTGACGCGGGCGCCCCGCCGCTCTTGAAGTCGATTGCTTAGGAGGACGTCAAAGCCGTTGCCTAACGCAAGGCTTGAAATTCTAACCACGATGAGCGGTTTTCGCGCGTCACGATGACGTAAGACCGCTGTTGTACCGAGTTTCCGCTGTCATCTCGTTCGTATACCTTGAACACAGGCTCGAGCGCTTCAAAAGTGCAGACACATACAGAGTCGTGTGAGCAATGGCGCATATGCAAGGGGCGGTCGCCTGTAATCGTCACCGACAATCAAGTAATAACAAATGCCCATCACAATCTTTAATGTCGACTTACTGCGACTTAAGAGAGAGCCAGAGAAAGAAACGTTTATTAGTGAAAGACAAAAATAATGTCGCCGACGATTACGATACTCACTAATGCGAATTTCGAGCGCCGCTGTGTATAGGTGTTTTGAATTCGCGATATATTATGGCAAAAAATTTGATTCCGAACGACAGAGTGCTTTCGGCGGCGGCGCTTGGGCAGCTCGTTTAGCAGAAGCAGCAGCATACGAAGCCTTTCCTCCTCACCCTTACGCCATATACCCTCCTCCGCTTTCCGCCTTGCGTCTTTCATACCCTCGCTGTGCTCCGCGTTCGCTTACATCTTTCGCTGTGCTCGTTCGCTCGGTTACACCACCGACGCCGCCGACGCTCGCCGCAATAACGGGCGCTTAAAAGCTGCGCTCTAAAATGTTTTGGGGCAACTTCATGCATAAGTGTGACCAAACAGTAAGCTCTTGACTCATCAGTACGCATAATCCGACAAAGCTTGAGGCACGATTGGCGACGTTGGGGAACCCGTGTGCGGCTCGAGGACTGTGCCCTCGCAGTGACAAACAGTAACTGCGACCCACCAAAGTCCTTTATCCGGAGCCGTCACGTGCTTCGTAAATGTCGCACGTCGCCTATCAGCGCGTTTGTCTTAAAAAAAAAAGAAAAAAAAAACACGCGATTTTCCTCGCCCTGCAGGTGTCCTTCGACATCGGGCTGCAGTTCAAGCCGGACGACCTGTCGGTGAAGACGCGCAACGGCATGGTCTTCATCACGGCCAAGCGCACCGACGGCAACATCACGCGCGAATTCGACCGCAAGGTGCCGCTGCCCGACGGCGTTGACCCGCTCACCGTGCGCGCCCTGCTCAGCCCCACGGGCGTGCTGACCATCAGGTCTCCGCGGAACCTGTCGTCCCGGTACACCTCGAGCATCTACGAGCGTCACGTGCCCGTCCGCATGAGCCTCTACTAAAGCACGCGTCGGGGAAGAGCGCCGAGATTCCGCTGGCAACGCTCAAGGCTAATTTAGTACACACTTGACTCATTCGGGATAAGCAAGCGTCAGTCGATTGCAGTGACTTGTATTCCGCGTCGCGGAGAGTACTAGCAAACCTGGCTCGTGCTGGAGGACCTTACGTGCATCGTATAGGTCTCAGTTATCACTCCTACCTGCAGAAATGGAGGCGCACGTATGGGATTGATGGCAGCTTGTGCTTGAAACCTACAGCGCGGCAGCAATTACAAAAAAAAAAAAAAAAAAAAAGCAGAGGAGGACCGGAGCAGTTCTAGCTAGCTGTTTGTGGCGTACAAGTGCTAGCTGTCTCTGGTGTTCATTCTTGTTTCATCTGTTTTGCGCACTGTAGGCTCCAAGCTGATAAAATCACTCGCGAATTCGTGACTAAGTCTAGGGTTAAACGGGTTCAGGGTCCGTTTTCCTGGACTGCAGATTCAAAAGACATTGGTGTTCCGATCACAGCCATTCGGAGGCTGTCGGCAAGGAGAATTAAGTGCCTCTGACAAGAAATGCTCCTTAAGCTTTGTTTCGAAGGGCTCTGAATCGAAGCCGCGTCCGCAGATGTAGCCCTGTTAGTATCGCGCATAAGTCAAGCCTTAGTTTCAATTGCAATTACGCGAGAACCTTTTGCCTGGCGTATGGTTGTGGCAAAACAGAAGTGATATAGGTGCAGACAGAGTGCGAATTTTTTAATTATGCATTTGATGGCACCCGAGTGGAGTAGACAAAAAGGCCGACAAAATTATCATGAAATCAAGGTCAGCACTGGTGCTATGTAACCGTGATACAGAAATACATGTTACCGTGTCAAATCAAAATGGCAGTGCTCCCAATCAATCGCTGACGCTGTCCCTGCTATTTCCGAACAACTAAAGAAAGCCAGGCTAGAAATTTTATTTAATTCAGTAAGCCTTTGCAATGAGACGCTACTTGCAGAATGAAGGCATAACTGTCTGGGACGTTATGGCAAACACTGCAAATCACTTTAAAGCAGGGCACTACTTCACAAGCAACGTTATGGGCTGTTTAGTGCACTCTGTGATGTCTCAGAAACGCTATTTTTGAATTTTTTGTTCATATTATGGCTAAAGTAAAACAAGTTCTGGTTGTCCCTTTTGTTTGAGTGTTTCTTGCAACGGGAAGTGGAGATCAACGCACCAAGCTGTCTACTTCAACAGCTCCAAAGAAGGTAAGGATGGCAACAACAGATAAAATTGACACCAAAGAGTGACACTAAGAATCATCTTCAACAGATTACACTTCAAAACGTTTCAGTCTGCTAGTTTTCTTTTTTTTAAGTGGTAATTTATAAAAAAAATGTCATATGTTGAATTTCATACGCGAGTCAGCTGGGCACAAGATGATTTCAGACTAACAACTAAGATTTTACACTACTTTTGCATAGTTAGATGTCTTTATGCCAAACAGTTATAGAAAGTTGTTACGTTGATCTCTTGCTTATTTTTGAAATCAATGCAATAGCTTATAAAGAGTGCCGAGCACACACTAGCAAAACCTACTAAGTCACAGGAAAATGACATGACAATTGCAATGTGGTGCCACCCTCTGAATTTTGTATTCGCATCCTCTCTGGCTAACTAGGCCCCAACTCAATCCAAGACCGGTCTATTTGAAATTAAGTGAGTCCCTCTAAGGTACAAGTAAAAGTTTGGTTTATCATGTCGCAGTCTGTACACTATAAAAATCAGCAGCCAATGTTGCTTAATAGAGTATATTGACAGGTAACTGAATAGTGAGTCTCAAATCCAGCAGCATTCATGCCACAGTTAGCAGAAGTGACTCAAGGGCCAATCGCCTGCTGTTATTAAAAGGATGTTTCATATCTGCTACTGTAACCCTAAGTGGCAGAGCCTAAAGCTCCCAAGGCTACATTATGTACACACATATGTCAATTGTCACAAAAGTTCAAGGGGGTTTGGTATCACATTTGCTCAACTACTGCCATGTTGCACATCCGTGAGCATCATGCAGAGGTTGCGGGTTTCGACAGCGGTTGCCTTTTCTTCCCCTTATAAGTCCACTTGCGTAAATTTAACTCAGATAGGACCGACGAAATTGATCGAGTTATCCAAGGGGTTGAAGTAAACGCGGCAGAAAAAAAAAATTACCGCAGAAATCATATCACGACGACTGTCGATAGTAATGTGAGTAGCATTCGAAAAATGCAGCAACACACTGTATTTCTGGAGTCAACTTCATTTATTATCTGTAGTTTTCATTCTGAGACTTACATTGCTGCTGCTATATGTGACATATATATGACATATATGTGACATGTGACAATGGAATGCGACGGGATTCACCCAGCGAGAACCGTAGGTAACGTACAACTTCCAGAAGCGCTTTGGTTTAAAGTGGAAGGAAACATCAACCGATCATCCGTAGAGATAAGCAAGAGACGATTAGAGTACTGGTGGAAAAAAAGCAGGGAAGAGGTTGATACGAACAGATCTCTTAAAATCATAGGTAGCGGTACAAGGTAAATTTTGAAAAAAAAGAAAAAAAATAGAATAATCAGAGCCATACAAAAATGCTAGATAAAAGAACATGCAGAGTATACCTGATTAAATCAAGCAGGCTAGGTGACTATTTGGCGCCGCCCGTTTCAAAGGGGATGCCATTAAATCATCATCATCATCCTGAATTAAGCTTCGCTCCTGGACACGGCGGCTGCCGAGCGGGCGGCGTTACTTTTGCCATTTCACTTCGAAGTAAACTGCCGGTTGCTGCACTACCGACCGGGCAATTATTTGTAGGGTAAAAAAGTGCGATTCTCCGGACCACCGCATGCAGACGGCTCGGGGAAGATTCCCCGTCGTTCCCGCGATGATGTTGAATGTCTGTCCGGTTTTTTTTTTCTTACAATCATTACGCTTCCGGCGGGACGTTTAATTTGCCTATGTCACTGCCACAGCCTAATCGTACGCGTAGGGTTGACCCGTTAGCTTCGTCATGCCCGTTGCTCTAACCGCATCGGGTTTGATTGTTAAACTGCCGTGGTACACTACGCGCTGCTGCAGGAACGTAAACTTGCGAAGCGCTCGCATAGGCTCGGAGGCCAATTTGCTCAGTAATTATGGATATGCAATCTCAATTGGTTTGTCTACGGCACTCGTGCATGCTCGCTTTTACAAGACCACTTCCTTACGACACAAAGCATAATATTAAATTGGCCGAAACCTAGAAGGGCATTTTTCAGAGTACGTATAAAGACTTTATTTATATGCATTTAACAAATATACAACACATTAGTCAGGCGTATCTTGCAAAAATGTAGCAGAACAGCATGCAGAAGCTAATCAGCACTAGAGCACTGCACGGGCCGATTTTTTCAGCCCGGGCCCGGCCCGGGCCCGTTTTTACGTTGAGCTGCCCGCCCGAGCCCAATCAAAACTTTTATGGCGAGACCCGGGCCCGGCCCGGGCCCGGAAATAATCTACGTTACCCGCCGGGCCCGGCCCGCCACCCCTTTACCTTAGGCCCGAGCCCGGCTCGAGCCCGACTCGAAACCGGCCCGAACCGGCCCGAGACCGAAAATATATGTTTTTCAGAGTTGAGACGCCCGAGAATAACTCGCTGCACGTTACATGCACACCACCAGAAAGCCCGAGCCCGGCCAGGGCCCGCGTCAAAAAACCCGAGCCCGGCCCGAGCCCGGGTCAAAAAGCACACGCCGTGCCCGAACCCGGCCCGAGCCCGAGAAAAAACTGCTCTACCCGGCCCGGCCCGGGCCCGGGCTTTCGGGTAAGCCCGAGCCCGTGCAGTGCTCTAATCAGCACCCCAAACGACCACTCCCCACTCCCATGTTGCCTATTTAGCCTAGGTCTCATCTGTCGAAGTTTCATTGTCTGCTTCTTGCCTCGCTTCTCTGCATTAAGTCCTCTCGCGATGAAGTACGGCCGAGATTTTAGGTACAAACTGACCACCTTCATTTTTAGTTCAGCCGTGTGTTCGCTGCAACCAACGTTACTAGATTAGCTTCAGTTTGAAAGCTCCGCGGCGGCGCGTGTCCCCTTTCCGTCTCCCGCCGCGTGGTGGCGCTAGTCACACGCTCGGCCTAAAGTCCCTATATTTATATAGGGGCTTTAGCTCGGCCCGGCTTCGCGGCTCGTCGAAGCACGTTGCGCGAACCGTTGTTGTTGGTGCTGTGGTGGTGCGCTTTGTTCATGTGCTTTGTTCTTCACGTTCGAGTCGTCTGACGTTATAAGTGGCGTTGTATCGTGACCAACCGACATGCCGCGTTGTTTCGTAACCGGCTGCAAAAGCGGTTACGATTCTCAAAGATCCGAGAAGCGGCATTTCTTCCGGGCGCCTAGAGATTCTTCACGTCTTCAAGTGTGGCAGCGTGCGATTCCACGACTGGACAAGCAGCTCACAAGCTCTTGCGTTGTGTGCGATCTCCATTTCGAGGACAGTGACTTAGTGAAGGAGTTCGTGCACAACATAAACGGGGACGTTGTTATCATTCCGCGCGACAATTGGGCGCTCAAGGACGACGCTGTTCCCCGTTTGTTCCCGAACTGCCCTTCATACCTATCGAAACCGGCGAGGAAACGTAAGCAACCAGCTGTGCAGAGGGCACCTCCCGTTAAGGTGCGCAAAAGGCAAGGTGATGTTACAAGCCTGTGCGACGACGGAAGTAACTCCCCTGTGTGTGGAGCTATCGCGTCGCTCTACAGCGAGCTCGTGGATTTGGCAAAAACAAACCAGAAAATTCAAGGCTGGTCTCTTGAAGTTGTTGACGCCAGTGTTGTTGTGTACAAGCTCAAAATGGAAACTGCTGTGCCTAGGGTTGATAAGGCTGTTGTAGTGTCTAGGACACTTACTGTTTCTGTGAGTGTTTTATAGGAGCTTCAAGGAAGGATGTTTGAAACATCCTTCGAGAAAAATGCTGCACTTTGTGAAAATTGTGAACCGCGCAGTTTCACATTCTTTGAGCGGGGATCAAGTTACATCAGACATCTTTTGGGACGTGCTTGATGAGCTGGAGATGGAGAACATCGATCGTCTTGGATGCGTAGAGCATGAGGCTGCCTTTACATGTCAGGTGCTGAATTTTATTATAGTTACCAGGATGCACTTCTACGCTAGGGATGTGAATCGCCGCCTTGAGAATAGCGAGAAAGCCGCCGTGGCAAATAAGAAGGCCCGTTTGCTGTAGATAAATGCGTTATCCATGGCCAAGTGGGCGCATAAATTTTTTTTGTAATTTTACAGAGTAATAAATTACTTTGTTGAATCAAAACACAAGCTCTCTTTCATTCATTCGTTCAGACACGTTGGTCCAGACTCCCGAGCAAGCAACGAATACGCGAAATGAACGCGGAGTCTCGTAACTTACGCAAAGATGGGAAACGACATCGCTGGCCTTAAACTATGTCGTCAAATAAACAACTACACTAAGAGACACCGAAATAACAAACGAGATTGGCTATTGTTGTGTTGAGCAGTTTAACTGAACGTCTAACGCGCAATTATAGCTGAATAGCACGTCAGTCCATACCCTCGCATTGCTCTTCGCATTACCGCAGATGTGCACATCTGCGGTAATGCGAAGAGCAATGCGAGGGTATGGACTAGTTAAGGTAATTTATTCACCATCCCTCAGGTCTGTACTTCAATCTTATCGCGGAGGAAATACAAATTCACGTGTTGCAAACGAAACGCACTGGAACGCGCTCGGGGCAGGCGGCCGCTGACAGCAGAGGCAAGCGAACGCGGTTTTAGGGCCGAGAGAGGTGGCAGCGCTACCCCACGAGAGGAGACGGAAAAGGGACACATTCGCGCGCGCGGCTCGGGCGGAGCTTGCAAACTGAAGCTAATCTAGTAACGTTGGCTGCAACCGTGCAGGTTCGGGAGATGCGTAGGGATGGCGCCTTCCAATAGCAAGGGGCCTTCCGCGAGGAATGCGTATTTCCTTGCCATTGATTACATGCACATAGTCTCTGATTATACGGGGTGTCTCAACTACCCTGCACCAGATAATTAGTCTTAATTATTTAATCAACTTCTCAAATATTATAACTAAATGAAAATGCGTCAATTGGAAAATTGTTGAGCAAAATGAAAAACTCCCCATACAGCTTTCTGTTGGTGAATACGTGCTACATAAAAGTTTTTCCGAGCGCGAGAGATGCCCGCGAATACACCCAAATATCCTCGCGACTGGCCGCTCGAGGCACTTTGCCTGTATTCGCAGGCTTCTTTCACGCTCGGAAAAACACTTTTATGTGGCATGTATTGAGCAACAGAAAGCTGTATCGGGAGTTTTTAATGTTGCTCCACAGTTTTCTGACATTTAATCTAATTATAATATTTGAGAAGTTGCCTAATTAATTGACTAATTATGTAATTAGACAGAAAGCATGATATAATCTGAGTATCTCCAAGCGACGGCAAACAGCATTACCTTGCTTCTGTTCAGCTACGTGGAATTTGCATATTTTTTAATCTTGGTGCATGATAGTATAGGGACACCCTGTATTTCGCTGCTCGAAATGTACCTAGCAGACCGCGCATGCTTCATCCAATATTTTATCTGCATGGTGAAAGTTCCGTTCCCACTGCTTTCTTGCATTGAATAAAGATGCCTTCGGTGCGTCTTTCACGCGGCTGTAGCCCGTACGGCACTCGGGCGCGAAACCGTAGTTGCGGCGACAGTTAGGCATTTTCGCCAACCCGGGACACACGTCTGTAACGTGGGCGACACGCAGAGACAGGCACTACACGGAAATGAAGCCGGCAGCAAGCAACGAAGTCGCAGGCAACCGACCGCCCAATGCAGCATAGAAGAACAAATGACCACTTGCACGCGAGACAGCGAAACGGGCGGGCGGACTGGCGAGTTCAGGTAGTGATAATGATTTATTGGCATCCCCTTTGAAGCGGGGCGGCGACAAATAGTCACCTAGCCTGCTTGATTTAATCAGATATACTATACATGTGCTTTATCTAGCATTTTTCTATACCTCTCTTTATTCATTTTCCTTTTCAAAAATTTACCTTGTACCGCTGCCTATGATTTTAAGAGATCAGGTCGTATCCATCTTTTCCCTGCTTTTTTTTCCACCAGCACTCTAATCGTCTCTTGCTGATCTCTACGGCTGATCTGTTGATGTTTCCTTCCACTTTAAACCCAAGCGCTTCTGGGAGTTGCACGTTACCTACGGTTCTCGCTGGGGGAACCCCTTCGCATTCCATTAGGATGTGCTGAGTGGTCTCTGGATCTTTACTGCAGCATACACATGCCTCATCTAGTTCCGAATATTTGCTCCGGTATGTTTTGGTCCTTAGGCAACTGCCTCAAATAGCAAGGTACTGCCCTTTGTGTTATCGTACAGATTTTCCCTTGTAATTTCTTTCTGCTCATTCTTGTAAATCTCCATTGTCCTTTTTGTTTCCATTCTTTGCATCCAATTCACGGTCTCTGTTTCTTTCACTTTTTTAACACGAAAGTGTTTTATGCCGGGGTCCACCAAGACTTCACTGACGTATTTCCGTCACGGAAATACGCCAGCTTACAATGTACACGAACATAATACAAAGAAAGAAACCAGAAGAAAAAGTTCCACAAACATGGAAAATTTGGAAATCGAACCCACGACCTCTCGGTCCGCGACGATAGATCGCCGAGCGTTTAACCCATTGCGCCACAAACGCATTTGCAGAGAGCTACACAGACGCGCCTTATATATCTAACACTCCTCCGTGTACCCGCGCTCTTGCTCGGGGCGGTGCCGCCGCCTACGAGCAGAAAAGAGAAGTACTGCATTATGACACTAACGCGCACCGACAGTGAACGCTTCGGTGGTCTCAGCACTACGACGCCTCGATGCCAGCATTCGAAGGGACGCTGGCATTAAGAAGCACTACCAACGCCACCTAGGTGGCGTTCACCGTACTCAGCACAGCGGAGCGTGGCCTCCGCAATTAGCTCTGAAAATGTTTCTGAAGTTGATCGCGGAGGCTGCAATTACGACGCGCTGTACGCGCTGATTTGACTCGGTGACGATTCAGTTACGTGCTTTGTCTTGCGCGTTGTATTAGTGTGTCAGTTACGTGCTTCGTCTTTCGCGTTGTGCTAGCGTGTGCAGCGTAGTGCAGCTTCCATATGCACGACGGTTGCTCATGGTCATCGATGTTGGTAGTCGTGATGGAGGAGACGTGCCACCAGGCGTCAGCGTGGGTGCATCAACGCCTAAGGGCGCTTTAGCCACAAAACACCAATAGACATTATATATCAATGTGCAATAAACATTACACTACTTCTGTGAAGACACGTTTCACTTTCGTGTTCTATACCGATTCCTATATAAGAGGGATCAACCACATTTTTTCTGATGACTCTTGGTTGTCTATTTACAGTTTCGATTATCCTGTACTTGGTTGCCAACTTCCTTGACCTCTTCCTCCATTCTGTGTCCACGCTTTTCATGTAGATATACTTGTGCACTTTAGCCGCCCATTTATTTTCATCCATGTTCCTGAGCCTTTCTTCAAAACTAATGTTGCTCTGTGCTTCTCTGACTTCAAGAGAGGCCCAACCCATGTCACCCTGCACTGCCTCATTTGTGGTATTACCGTGGGCTCCCAAAGCCAACCGGCCTACTGATCTTTGGTTAACTTCTGAACCCGGCAAGATATCCTATTCTAAGCACAGAATGGCATTTGCGAATGTTAGCGCTGGCACCATTACTCCTTTCCAGATTCCACGCACCACCTCATACTTATCGTGGCCCCACAATAAGTATGAGGTTATTGCTCTGTGTTTCATTGTTGCTGCATTCAGCTTCCCCTTTATTTTCAGATTATCTTGGTGGTTGCTTGAGTAATTCTTTCCTTCGTTTATGAGTACGCCGAGGTACTTATATTGCTTCGCTATGGTTATTACTTGCTGTTGAATTGACACCACGAAGTTACTCGTTTCTTCATTAAAGATCATAATCCCTGACTTCTGTGTGCTAAACTTAAGGCCTAGATTTGTCGCTGCATTCCCATATACATTCGCAAGTATCTGTAAATCTTTTTTATTGTCCGCTAGTAGCACAATATCGTCTGCGTACATCAGTCCAGGGACCTTCTGTTGCACCATTTGTCCATTACGCATGTAGGATAAATCACAACCTAATTCGCCTGTAGTCGTCTTTCTATACCCTTAACGTAAAGCGTCAACAACAATGGTGACAGAGGGTATCCTTGGTTCAATCCTTGGTGAATTTCCACCATTTCATTACCTTTTAGACCTTCCCATACCACTTGTACTTGGTTGCCTCTATAATCTCCCTCAGTAGCTCCACGAAATCGTCATCTATGTCTATGCCTTCGTTCTAAAGAATATCCCATAACAATTCCCTGTCTACGTTGTCATAAGCTCCTTTAATATCTGGAAATGCTATCGATAAAGGTATTTTCTGAGCTACTGAACTCTCTATGCACTGAGTTAGTACAAACATATTATCCTCACTCGCTCTATGGCACTAGTCAGCAGTACCTTGCTTTTCGGACCGAGGTTTTTGATTAGCTGTATTGGGATTTCATCGGGTCCTGCTGCAGTGTTGTTATACGGACATTTTCTGCTGCCTTTTTCCAATAAAAACTTTCTATGCAAAATTTTGATCTCTCAGGCCTCTCTGCTGTTGCTGGATCTGTTGTCTGAACTACGCTTTTTCTCGTGCCGAAGTTATCCCTAATAACGTCTGTGATGCACCGCAGCGCATCGTCTCCTTCGTAGACGTTACCATCTTCATCCCTTATAGCCGTTTACGAGCTTTTAATTGGAGCTCCGAGTGGTTTTATATGGTTCCCGAATCTTTTTGGGGCGCCTTTGTCTCTTTTGTGAATGTTAGGCACTCAACGTTCCCTTGCGCATTTAATTTTCTCTTGCACGAGGTCACAGGCCACCCTTTTCTTTTCTCGGTATGTGTTCCATCTAAGAAGCACCTCTCCTTTTTGTAATCCCAACTTTTTGGCTTCTCGATGAGCCCTAGATGCCTCTTTACGCTCTTCTATAGCTTGTTTTATTTCCTTGTTCCACCACTTACGTGGTTTTCTCTTTCCAATCCAACAATTGTTTTGCCGTGTCTGCCTTATTTCAAGCTGCATAACGTCCACCAGTTCCTCATATTCCCAGACTGCTGTAGGAAAAACCTCCATTTTCTTCTCTATGTTGTTTGCGATCTCTGTTATTTGCTCGTCATTCATTTTTGAAAACTCTGAGGCTATTGGTTCTTGTTCTGCGTTGGTATCTCGCCCAAACTTTAATGCTAAACGTGGAAGCTGCAGGAGGAAGGAAGCTGCTGCAGCGCCTCTAGCGGACGCATTGGCAGGCGACAGCGGCCGCTTCAGATGAGAGCATAGGAAGGATAGGCTAGTGAGTCCACTATAGAAAAGCTTTTAGGACACTGTAAGAAAACGCTCATACAGCTTTGCTGTCCTTGATGTATGTTGCTCAGATTGGCATACATCTGCAAAGTACTTTATCTTAGTTTCAAAAATGTGATGTACAAGCCATTATGTGAATTTCTCCTCATTACACACAGAGCTTATGCTGAGATAACAGCATGTTGTCAATTGCTCTGCACAGCCTTCTAAAGAGGCTTATTTTTTACCCCTTCAACTTAATCTGTGGTAACAGCATCATTATTATGTGTACTATGCACAACACTAAAAAGCTGCAGGGCTAGCTGAAAGTTTGCTGGTAGTTAAGTTTGCATTCAGAAAGTAGATAAAGTAGGCATTTAGCCATGAGAAATTTGTGAATATTGTGTGTATGTGTGTGATAGTCACTGCTTGAAATGCCTAAATAATGTGGATTATTTAGAACAGGAAGCTCTGCTATTAGAGGATGACAATGAAGTAAAAAGAACTTGGAGTACGCTTAAGCTTCGCGAGTGGAACGCGATAGCGTTATTGGACGCCGTTGACGCCGACACTGACATTGTATTTTCTGCGACATGGAGCCCGATCAAAATTTAGAAAGGCTTAGTTTTCAACATTCTCCTCAATGCTGCCTATAACCAAACTGCAGCGAAACACCATCAGAATTGGGGTGGAACGCGATAGCATTCAAAGGTCCGTGGTTGCTTATCAGGTTTTTTCTCGTGAAGTTAAACCTGGATATAACGAAATTGACAAATTCCCGAAAAACTTCGTTATAAAGATGATTTAGTTATATGCAGGTTCGGCACGAAAATTCGAAAAAGAAACGCTTACCGTATTTACTCGATTCTTAACGCTTACCGAAGGCACCGGGCGCGGGATGAATTTGGACCGGAGGCGCCTTCATGCGGCGGCGCCGCGAAAGTAATGGCACATGGCGGCCGAGCCGCGCGCAGCTGGCGCTGTCGTGAAATCAAGTCTGATCAAACATGTTGCGTTTTTGGGTGCACAAACAGTTACTGAAACATGACTGAAGCTGGTTAGGCCATTCAATTTAACCGTTGTTCATCGCGGCATCCCGTTTTCAGGCGGAAAGTCTGTATATGTGCGGTCTGTATATAGGCAGCAGCGCGTTCAGTGCACTAGAATTAGAGTGTACTAGAATATGGTTGAGTGGGACGAGCGGCTGGGGCGGCGCATGCTTTGCAGTGAGGCGCCCGACGTGGAAAAATACTGTGGCGGCGCTGCGATCGAACTGGATTGGGCCGCATCAAGGTCGCGCCGTTGGAAACTGCTGGCGATACTGCTCGGCAGGGTCAATCGCACTACTTCGCGCGCTGGTATTTGCGTTCAGACCTCTCGAATGGTGTTCATAATCGAATATGACATGTATATATGTCTTAAGAACAAATGCCTTTCTTTCTCTTCATTTTATTTTTTAATGCCGCTCGGTGATTGCCCGTACATTGCGGCCGCAGTGTCGGCTTTCATTCTACTATGTTATTGTACGGTTCCCTTTGGAGAACAAATATTTTTCTCGTTCTTCAAGCAGCATGTATCTCTCGTGTGTATTGTTCCGCATATAGTTTTTTCATCAGTAGGTCTTGCGGAACGCAAACGGAGAAACATATGTAACCTTCCTGCTTGCCGCTTCAAACAAGTAAAGCATATCTGCCCCATCCGGCACCTTGTACTCAGATTTCGTTCTTCTTTTGGGGTTTTTTACGTGCCAAAACCAGTTCTGATTATAAGGCACGCCGTAGTGCAGGACTCCGGATTAATTTCGACCACCTGGGGTTCATTAACGTCCACTACAACGCAAGCACACGGGCTTCTTGCATTTCGCTTCCATCGAAATGCGGCCGCCGCGGCCGGGATTCGATTCCGCGAACTCGTCCTCAGCAGCGCAATAACTGAGCCCCCGCGGCGGGTACTCAGATTTACGGGAAGCATCGTTATTGAAAAAAAAAAAACAAAAAACAAAAAAAAAAACTGCAGCACAACATTGTATTCAAGTTTCCGCCTTACTCGCGTAACAGAATGCGGAGTAATGGGTACGGGGTCATTTATCGCGGTCGGTGTCATTCTGGTGTCATTCTGGAAATTCATTTCAAGTGGATGCGTTTTGCAACCTCACCGGCTACAATTCGTAAATTGCAATATGTGTCGTAAAGTAATTAACTAAGAAGTTCATTAATCAATTTTGTTAATAAGTTGAATAGGTGTTTCGATTCTCGTGCTACTAATGTCCGCCTCTTCGAATAACCCAGCTCATCAATGAGAATTGTGCTAACTGACAGGAGATTTTTAAAAATCCCCTAAACCTTAATTTCGAACACCCGGTATAGTGGATATACGGCGTTGCGTTGCTAAACTGGAGCTCGCGGGTTCAATCCGTTGCGGAATTCGATGGGAACAAATGGAAAACACTCGTGTACTTCTATTTAGGTGCACGTTAAAAAGCCCCAGGTGGGGAAATCTAAACCGGGTGCCTCATACTCATATCGTGGTTTTGCCACGTAAAACGCACAAATTTGTTTGAACTAAAAAAAAAAAAGACAGGTGGCTGCGTTCTTCGTGTTTTTGCTAGGAGTGTAAACAAAATAAATTATTCTCGAGTCTGATTTCCGAGAAAAAACATGTTACGCTTATCCTATATTTCATGCATAAATGTAATGCCATTCCCAAATGTCTGTCCGCTCAACTAAGCAGCTTGTATATTATAAACGGCTGCTTTCAGTTATTCGACGCACTATCATAACGACAATAATGAAGCAATTAGAGAAACGGCATACCTCACATACACGTACAGATATGTGTAGATCTGCTGCGTTCGTTCAAGAAGATAAGTGTGGTACCACATGGGGCACCCAGTTTTAATGGGTTGCAAAGATGGTGAGACTGACAAAAAAAAAAAAGTTTTCCTTGCCTTAATCAAGTTAGCAGATTTACAGGCTGCCCCAAAACGGGGCATTTATATTGAATGACAGCTTATTACACTTATTATCAGGGCTTATTAGCAGCTTATTAGCCGGACTTATTAACACCCCTGCGTTAATTTTCTCAGGAACTGCGCCTCTGCGCAACAGCCACAACTCTCCGGCAGCACAATCATTCGGAATAACAGTCCGAACTTGCATCGGTCACTCACCTTTGAGACTTCATCGGTGCTGTTATGCGTTACATTCGTACGGAAACGACTGTTCAGCGTCGTACAGCATATCAATAACTCTCTCTCACACACAGATATATATATAGTTTTAATTGCCTGCTACGAATATTATTTCTGCGAATGAGAGTTTTATGTGCAGTATTCACTAATACATGTGTTTAGTATGCAAACGTGCACTGTCGGGAGTTCTCACTGTACCATTTGTACCATTCTCAATGTACCCTTTGATTTAATTACGTAGAAATACATCGGTCATTCTTCGCGCCACGCAGCTAATAAACCTGGTTTATTTCACTTTATTATTGTTTTCTTCGATCATTGTTCGTAATCAATATCCACCGACAAGAAGCGTGCGTAAAATGACACGCTATCAATAATAAAATTTTCGTACGTAGCTTCATGTTGCAGAGATGCCAGTTGCTTTTAGAAGACAGTGTTAAAAACAATGGTTCACTTGACTGAAACTACCTTTGGTACCCGCCGTCAAGAATCATGAGCGCACCAAAGGAACTAAAACATAAAAACAAATGTACTACACAGACGTTCTGCGAGAAAAACTGGGCGCCGCCAGCGTCCGCGTAGCGAACGCGCGCTCGCTAGCAGACGACGCGCTTGACAACGACAACAAAACTGAAGACGACGCGTTGTATAATCCATGCCTCAAATATATATGTTTGGCAAGATGGTGTAAACATAAATTTGCGGTTGAAATAAAGCACTATTTTAAGAGCGTACTATGCGCAATCGGCCTCGGCGCCCGCAGCGAAAGTGCGTTGAATATGCCGCGGAGCGCGTCTCCGCCCCAATCCAGTTCGCTCGCAGCGCCCTCGCAAAATTTTTCCACACGCGGCGCCTCAGCGGGAGAGCGCCGTTCGGCCCACTCGACCTTTATCTAGTACACTCTAACTAGAATATACTCTAGTGGCACGATCGGAAGGCCGCGCCGCCTCTCTCGGCGGTCGGAAACGCCACGGACCGCCGCTACGGTTTCGCGTGGCGCTACTGCGCCTTTTCCCAGGGGAAGCGCGGACGGGGCATCGGAGCGGACGGTTCGTGTGGGTACAGCTGCCCGAGACTCGCGAGCCGCTGCGTCGGCAGCCACGAAGTGACGACTGCACGTTTACCGGTGTGTTCTCCAAAATTACTCGAGTGCCGTGCGGACATTTAGAATTGCGAGTACATGTACTATCGGCCAAGAAATTAAACGAACCACGGCTCCGGCGGCCGGAGCGGCTGCCTGGCCACAACGGGGCGCTGCTGTTTCGCTCCGCGCGCTTGGGTCGAGAGTGCCGTGGGTGACGTTAAGCTTCTCCCTCACTTTCGCGCTGTGTCTTGTCACGCTTGACAAAATGTCTAGTGCGTCGTCCAGTTGCTCTGCGGTATTCAACCCAGGGCGCTGACGCACAGTAGCCGACGGCCGCAGGGAATCAAACCCCGGCACTGTGAAAAAACGAAGACCTGCTCTGGTTTTCTTTGTTTTGTTTTTGCCTATATTGACCTTACCTTTCATACTAGTGTTTGTCGCCTACGTCCCTTGTTGCTAGAGTTTAGGCAACATTAGGCAAGGCGCTGCAGCGGCGGCTGACACGCGCTCTTTCACGCCTGCGAGATAAAGGCACGTTCGCGTTAGCTGCACGGCGACTTGCCGTGCACCGTTTGATGTTCTCAGGCTGACGTGCGCGGTCGGTTGTGCCCGCGCCCGTCAAGGTTTCCTTGCCGTGCAGAGAATGGATCCAAGATCCATTTTTGCAACGTCCTCCGGCTGCCGCACGCCGACGTGACCAATCAGCGACGCAGTAATGGTGGCCGTAGCTACGTCGGCTTGCCCCCGGCTTGACTCCCGCGGCGACGGCGCCGTCCGATTTTCGCTCCGTGGCTTTCTCCGTGCGCGCTCGCTACATCGTTAGGGAGATTCCAATAGGGAGATTACTGAAAACTGTACGCGATTACAGGTTTCTCTACGGCAAGACTAAGCCAGAATACAAGGACACGGAATTTAAAACCAGCAGAAGGGAAGTGCTGACGACGAGAGATGCGCTCCAAATCTTGCCTTCCCACCTTCGTGCAGCGAGTTAGCGAGGTTAGATGGTGTCACGTGTTTTGCGCACCGGCAAAGCTTGCCGTGCAGTTTGAACACCTCCGTGCGGCCATCGGCTACTGCGCGACAGCGCCATGGGTTGAATACCGGCTATGCGCGGTCCCCTTCATCGCGACCGCCAGCAGCAGAGCAACCGGACGACGCACTATACATTTTATCAAGCGTGACAAGACGCCGCGCGAGAGCGAGGGAGAAGCTTAACGTCACCCACGGCACTCTCGACCCAAGCGCGCGGAGCAAGACAGCAGCGCCCCGTTGTGGCCAGGCAGCCGCTCCGGCCACCGGTCCCGTGGTCCGTTTACTTTCTTGGCCGATAGTACATGTACAGCTTCAACAATCTTGCCTTATACTCAGTGTCAAAGGGCAACTGTGAGCCTGCAGTTCTCCATGCCCTTTTGCCCACTAATTCTGGCACCGAAATGTTTTCATTTGGTAAACAGCACCTAATTGACAAATTTGCAGAGAATGGCAACGTAGCTACCTCACAGACGTTGCTCACAGATAGTGCGCCAGATCATGCGTCATGTGTTACAGCTGCCAGTGATAACCGGCTGATGTTTTACATAGCAGGGTACGTAGCTCGGAAGTGCATTCTAAAGACGGGCTGCGAAGAGTGCCTGAAACTTCGAATGCCAAAGAAGTCGGCTGAAAATTCGAACCTAGCACAGTTAACACGCATGAAGGACATTCGATGGAGGCGAAATGCGAAGACACCCGGCCGTGTACATAGATTTAGGTGCACGTTAAGAAACCCCAGGTGGTCCAAATTTCCGGAGTCCCCCACTACGGCGTGCCTCATCGTGGTTCTGGCACTTAAAACCCCATAATTAAATTAAATTAACGCATGAAGAACAATGGTGGCCTGCTTTACCCTTCTAGCCTGCTATATAAGTTTTTCTTGATCTAGAAAAAAGCTTTCACAACGTGTTGCTGAAGCTACACTCTGACAGCATACTGGACATCCTAAGCCAACCTAACGCGAAGCAGAAAAACCAGCTTGGTTGTCCTGACCATTCTGAGGGCATTGCAGCTGAGGTCACAGCTTTTATTACATCACCACTCAGCTGCACTTCCTAAGTGAAAGCCTAAACCAGAGTAATGATAAAAAACGCGAAGCACCCAACGCTTAAAGGTCAGTAGGTGTTGAGTTGCGCTCATGTCTATCTGATGTGTAATTTGTGCTGCGAATCGTTGGAATACTTTCGAAAAGCTGTTAAATGAGTTAAATAAACAGATGTCCTTGTTTTCACGTTCGATGCTGCGCACTGTATCCTGTACAGTAACCTCCTACATAATAAGCCTTCACCACAACTATATTGAATTCAAAGCCAAACGCATATGTGCCTATATTGAGGAATTAATCGCGATCAGTGGGTAACGAAGGTTCTGAGTGCGGGTGCTAAATATGGAAAAAAATATATATACTGGTCGTCATGGTATATACAAACAGCTAAGCCACGCAGTGACTAACCTGACTATTTTATGTTTGCATTAAACAGAAAGCAAACGCGCGTTAGAACTGAGGAATTAATCGCGATCAGTGGGTAACGAAGGTTCTGAGTGCGGGTGCTAAATATGGAAAAAAAATATATATACTGGTCGTCATGGTATATACAAACAGCTAAGCCACGCAGTGACTAACCTGACTATTTTATGTTTGCATTAACCAGAAAGCAAACGCGCGTTAGAACAGCTGCTGAAACTACTGAAGGAACCCTACAACGCGGCCGAAACTGCTAGGAATGGTAGCGGTGGCGCCATCTCGCGGCGTCCGTGGAAAAAGAGGACGCCGGAGCCCGGCCGGTCGCACCACTAGAGTATATTCTAGTTCACTATAGGGTCAATAGAGGGGGTCGTTTTCGCCAACGTGACGTAGCGTGCGCGCGCTCGCGTTACGTCGGACTATAAACGGCCCTACAGTGTCACCTAGGGTCAGGTTAGTGAAGTGAAGCGCAGAGACTTGCGCAGTAACCAAAGAGTGGCGCTGCCAGCGCGTTAAAAAAAAAGAACGTTTTTTTTTTCTTCGGCAACATCAACTGGAAAAGGAGAGTGCCGGCTTGGCGGGCTAGACCAGCTGCAGCAAGCGGCGGATCAGGTTTGAATGAAGGGAGGGGGAAAGGTCACGCCCGCGGCAGCAACATCGCCGGGTCGAGGGATGCAGGCCCGCCTCGCGCACGCTCGCACACGTGCGCTCGCTCTCGCCTCGCAGTCGCCGTGAATACCGAGCGCGCCAAGCGCGACGCTGCCGCTTCGCATTCCGTCGCGGAGGAGAAGGTGCTTCTGTTTGCTGCTCGCACAAAAATGACAAATTTGGGGCGATATTTCTAGGTTGTCGGCAGGAAAAATTGATTATTTCGAGGGGGTCTCCCGCTGCCACTTCGTTACGTAGAGGTCTCAAATACATGTGCTTCTATGGAGTAACGAAGGGAAATAAAAAACTTCGTTATATCTAGGAATTCGTTATATGGAGGTTCGTTATAAGCAGGTTTAACTGTATATTGAAATTACAATCCGACACTATCACGCTTGTAGGTTGTGGTTAAGTCGTACTTTACAATTTTTCTGACGGATTTTACTTTAACCACCCCGACCACACACGCGGAGGGCCTGTGTGGTCGGGGTGGTTCGGGATGATGTAGTTCGGCGTGATTATTTCCGCCAGATGCCGATGCTTAACGCCGACACCGGATTTTCTGCGACACGGAGCGCTTAACGCTATCGCATTAAAATACTGCATTTACACGATTCTACCGTGCCCCCGATTGTAACGCGCAATTATATTACCGCCCAAATATCTAAAAAAATAACTTGGTGCCGATTCTATCACGCACATCAAGAAAACCTGAATCGACGCATACCATGTTGAAACAACCTTATGGAGCATATAAAGGCACACAGACACGTATCCAGCTGTACCTTAGCGGCTAGTCGCTATCGGTGTCCGATCACACCTCCTTTTCGCTGCCTACCAACCACAGAAAGTAACATTCAGTTGCACCTAATGCATTAGAAATGCCACAGGCACAGCAAATTGGAAAATGGCAACCGCGAACCAAGGCATAAAATAACAACATCCGTTCGATAGCAGTGTGGCTAGCTACCTTGCACTGAGCTTTCATTTTTTAGCAAGAATTGGTTTCGTATTTGATTTTGAGTAAAACTGGTTACAATTCTAATGCGCATGCAAATTTGAACACACTTTTATTCAATAAAGGTGTGCATCAGAATCGTGCAAATACAGTATAATTTCTGCGATTGCAGCCGTGCATCAACTCTACAGAGTGACTGCTTGGCAGCACAGCGCAGGCATTAAAGCAGCTAGCTTCAATGCCTGCCAAGAATCACAATATATATTTTTTGGTTTGGACCAGGTTAGAGAAGCTGAAAACCTTGGGCAAGTGATATGTTTCTGCATCTTTCAGATGTTATATCCAGCACTTTTTAGCAAAAGTACAAATTATTCTTTGTCCTGATGATTTGGGAACTTGGAATTAGTTTGGGATTTAGGCAATGGTTGAAAAGCTTGTTGAATGGCTATGAGGGGGTTGACAACTAGTGAACCTACCTACAAAAAAATTAGTCGTTTGCAGTACAGGTATCTCATTTTATGCCTTCGAGTGTTGTAATTTAGGCAAATTATGACATGAAAAGCCTCCCTATTCATATAGTGAACGAATAAGTGATTGAGTAGACATGACAACACAAGTAAGGACATTTAAAGAAGGTGCCAGCATTGGGTACATGTATCGAAACTGTTCAACTGGGAAGCAAATTCATGAGGGCATGATGTCAACACTGGGTGAGGCAGCACAATCGTATTCAACAGTGAAACAATGTGTCGTAGCATTCAAACGTAGCCACAAGGATGCTGCTGATCAGCCACTTCCGTGGTTCCCCCAGGCAAACAGCTCCGTGGCGACCAAGGAGAACAGCTTTACTGTGGTGGCATATCGCAGCTTGAGAAGTGGTGAGAAAAATGTGTTACATAGCTGAGTGACTATGTCAAAAAATCCTTGACATTGGTACTCCTGTGTCATTCCTTTCATTGGCAGGCTCACTACTTGTCAGTCTGTCCCGAAACTTTTGTTTTGCTTCCTTTTAATACACCAACAAATAAGCTGAGATTCATAGTGACACATAGTGTATCACACTATGTGTCACGACTAGTTTGCCTTCCCAAATAAAGAAATAAGATAAAGAACCACACAAAATTGGAATGCTTCCCCGCATCAAGAAAATATCACGGTGCTTTTATTAATCATAAATATTCTAACAGTTCAAGCACGGGACTAGTTGAGTTGCTTCCACTAAAAAAAAAAAAAAAACGCCATGAGAGACTGCGCCCTTGCAGTTATTGGACAACATTGCATAAATGTCACCGTTTATTAGTACATCTTCTAGACTTCATGACGACCTGAGAATTCAGCACACACTTCAACCACAAAACCAAATGCACATTCTCCTTTGTGGCTCCTCTTTCTACAACAGTTACCAAGAGATGCCAAAATTCAAGGAAGTTCACCTCCACTGTGACATCATGGAAATGAGCACATACATTTACAGAAAGTCTCCATGAATTGAGCAACAGTGTATAAACAAACCATTGTATCCTTAGGTTGTGACCAAGCATGCGAGTGTTTCATTAGACACATTGTGCTTTGTGATGTCTCTGATCATAAGTAGAACACTTACATTTTATTTTCAGTCACACTCAATTAGAGAGCATTTATAAGGTGCAATGGGACATACACAGAACATAGATTTTCCAATTCCAGGTCTTGTGACGTACTTCCCATCTATATTTACAAATGCAATTTTGAAACATCCTTGGATTTTCTCGCTACACGACATCAGAGTAATAGTCCTGATAACTTCAATTTTCAAACTTCTCACTGTGAATAAAACATCACAAAACATGGTTTCCTTGTGCCACGTGGCATCACATACCACCTCCGAGCACATTCAAACATGGGTCACGCGTGGGTAACTAAGATCAAGCAGGAGCCAATCTAACAGAAAAATAAAAATGAAAAGTTAATAGCAAGACTGCACCGGAAACAGCTGGTTACCCAAACAACAACATGCACACTAAGAAAGTACAAACAAATTTTACAGAACATGTTATCGGGCTTTGGGATGAATGCTCAAGCATATGACCAACTATTGTGATAACTAGCTCATTTTTAATAAGGCATTTGTAATGACCCCACACTGTTAGCATTTTAAACATCAGCCAGTAGCCTGTGTTACTAATTGTGCTCTTACTAGACAAAACAACATTCCATCAACCTCCTCATTAAACTTGCATTGTAATGCTGACAAGTACTTTACCATCGGCTTTTGAATTATGTGTTGCATGATGTGTTCGACTGAATGCAGTGTTATTTTTTTCCCGTTTAATAATGCTCACACAAAGAAACTTGAATCAGAGCGGAACATAGCTTTCTAGAGCGTGGAAGTGGTGCATTTATGAGACTCATGGCACTGCCTAGCGAATGGAAATGCAAGGCACCAATATTGAAAGAAATACTTGATATCATCTGCAAGCATGACGAAGCTCGAAGAAAACCCAACGAAGAAGCGTGTGGATCTGGCAAGCAAACTTGGTTTGTCGGTTGCAACACTGAACACCATCATGAGCAAGCATGAAGAGATTCGCAGAAAAGTGCAAGTCATCGGTGCCAGTGTGAAGCAAATAAAAAATGTGCAGCATGGATCAATGGAAGACATCCTCCTGGCATGGTTTAAGAGGTGAGAGCGGCAGGTGTTAACATTGACGGCAAATTTTTACAGGAGAAGGCCAATGACATCGCGCTGTCCTTGGGTATTGAAGGCTTCCAAGCTTCTAATGGGTGGCTGCATTGGTTTAAGGCCCGACACGGCTTGGTATTCAAAAGAGTTTCCGGCGAAGGAAAGAATGTCGACGCTGCGGTCGTATCAGACTGGGTATCGACTTTGCCAGCGCTGATATCTCAGTATCGACCACAGGATGTTTTCAATGGTGATGATGCGGGCATCTATATCAACCTCGAGTCTGAGAAAAGTCTTGGCATGAAGAGCGAGATGTGCCAAGGAGGAAAGAAGAGCAAGGAAAGGGTGACAGTGCTTTCCTGTGTCAATGCTGATGGAAGCGAGAAGCTGAAGCGCACAGTTATTGGCAAATTCTGGAAGCCACAATGTTTCTCGCGTAATCCAAGCCTTCCAGTCATGTACAAAGCCAACAAGAAGGCGTGACTGGTGATTTTTTAAAACTCAATTTCTGACATTGCTGGATGCCTAAGATGTCTGCTAAAAACAGAAACATTCTTCCGTTTCTTGATAACTGTGCAGTGCACCCGGATGGTGTTGGCTGGCTACGAAACATTAAGGTGATTTTTGTACCACCTAACACCACAGCCCACTTGAAGTCCCTCGATGCAGGTATTATTAGCAATGTCAAATTTCATTTCCGAAGCCTGCCGGTGCGGCGGCTTTCTGCCAAGATCCACAGGACGGACAGCAACTTGGAAGATTGACCCTTCTCGATGCCATTCACTTTTTGGCGATGTCGTGGGATCGTGTCAAGCCAGAAAGCATCACTAAGTGCTTTAAAAAATCTGGATTTTACGGTGCTTGCGACACATCCAAGTGATCAGGAAGACGACATAATGCTTAGGATCCTGGATTGGGATCACTTGAATGTGGACGGTTCTTCAGCAGAGATTGTGTGTGCAGATGACCATATGGCAACATGCAAGTTGTGCAGTGTGGAAGACATTATTGCAGAGGCGACCACTGAAGATGCCGACCACCAAGATGAAAGCACGGAAGACAGCGGTGACGACGACCAAGATGACGGCACCGAAGGAGGTGGTGACAGCTGTGGCAACTGGTGCTCAACTGCTGGCCACACACTCACATCATTAGACACTCTTCAGGGCTTCATCGCAAATGCGCAGTTTTTGAGTGAGGAAATGGCGGCTTCATTTTTTATCTTTCAAAAGAACTTTTTTATAGACGTTGAAAAAAAAGTTCAGCAAAAACTGACGAGCTATTTTAAGGTTGCTCAGTAAAAGTGTGTTGGCTGTGGATTGTGTGGTGCCGAGTGATGCTGCTCCACTTAACATGCGTATTATGCAGAGCAGTATCACTCGATGCCACAGGAAACTTTGCTAGTGAGTTTCTCACCATGTCTGTTTTTTTACGTTTTGGAGATTGCTTTGAATGATATGTTTTACTTTCTGGTTCCCGCGAAGATTGTATCAACGAGGTTCCACAGTAACTGGCCTTAATGATTAGGACTCCATCAGAGCGATCAACACCCGACATATGATTCTCCAGAGGAGCTTCTCCAATGTCTCAAGCACCTCGAAGAGCTCAGTGGAACCGTTGGCTCCCAGGATTCAAACCATCTGAAAGGGAGCGGGATTCAAAATCTTGCAGGTCATGGCAACGGGGGAACCCAGGTAGCAGAAACGACCGTGAACGAGACCTGACAGCACACTCTGTCCGAACCGAAGAGGAAAACCCTCTCCAACAAAAAAGGTGGGCCGTGCTGCGTCAACTGCAACAAATACGATCATCTCGGTCACCCCTTTCTCAACTACCTGAGTCCGCAGGGGAGGGCGAGGTGCAACGTTTGCAAGTGCATTGGACACGAAGCTCAAAACTGCAAAGGAGAGCGGGCTGTGCCTCTTTCAGAGCATTGTGAATCTTAACATCCGTGCACCGGACGCGGCCAACGAAAAGTATTTTATTCTGGCTAAAGCTCATGGTCACGACTTGAGAGCATATGGTGACCGTTGGCAGCCGGTGCGTTACTATTCGGCGAGAGGATGCAGACCACATTGGAATGAAATGTCTGGCGATAGACAAGCCGTTCTCCATCGGAGGCTACATATCAGGATGTGTGACGCTGTGTGGTGAGGCAAACGTTCACCTCATAGTCGATCAAGCAACAGCTGACGTCCCTGTGCTGATCGTGCCGAACAAGTCACAGGCGATACCTCTCACCGTGGGATAGCCCTTCACCGAGCAACCTCATGTTACAATTGTAAGGCGACGGAACACCTTTAGGATCTGCGAGGAACAGAAGAACGTGGACGAGAGTGATGACACACTGCAGTCCATTGAAATACCAGATCATTCGAAGTGCCCAGGGTGCCTTTGGGCCAGGGAATCGACAGTGGTTACACCAAACTATATTGGATTTGTTAAACTCTACGTTACAGGCAGCGAACACAATGCAGATGTCCTTGTGGATGCCCAACTTAGGTGCCAAGAGGGGCGCGAACATTGCATGCCATGTTGCGTCATCAACGTCGATACAACCAACGAGACATGCATTCCCGTCATGAGCATATCAAACCACGAACTGAGCATCAAAGCCCACGAGCGGCTAGCGCGAGCGGAAGTCTTCCACCTCAATGAAGAGCTGATGTGGGATGAGAAGCCAAGCTGCAGTGCCACTCAACCTCATCCATCGGCGAATGTGAACTTCAAAACTGGCTCAAGCGTCCCTCCAGAGCATTGTGGAGAAACTAGGTCAACTCATCGAGGAGTATCACGACTCTTCTGCGGACAGCGTTTCAGAGACTGGCCCCAGAAATGCCGCGGAAATGAAGATTGAAGTAACGGCTGAGGTACTTGTAAGGTTTCGCCTATATGGGCTTTCCTTTGCGGATTGAGAGCACATGAAGGTGGTCATCGAAGATTTAAAGCAAGCAGGCATCGTCGTCAACTCCAATTCCAACTATGTGAGTCCTATCCTTCTGGTGCGAAAAAAGACAGGAGAGCGACGACTTTGCGTCGACTACAGAGCACTCAAGCGAGTGACGAGAAAGGACCGTTGCCCACTGCCATTAATTGATGATCAGCTCAACCGTCTGAGAGGAAAATGTCTTTCCACGAGTCTCAACCTTGCATCAGGCTATTATCAGATTCCTATTGCAAAGGAGTCCAGACACAAGACCGCGTTCATCACACCCGATGGACATTATGAAGTCGTCCGTATGCCATTTGGTTTGGCCTATGGCCAAGCAGTATTTCAAATAATGATCAATGCCATTCTTCACCCACTGCAATACACAGAAGCACTTGCATACATGGATGACATCTTGCTCCCGACGACAACTGTGGAAGAAGGATTTGAATCCCTGCGAATGATCTTGGTTGTTCTCTGTGAGTGGCACTGACTTTGCGATTGAGTGTTACCTATTCTACGACCGAGTAGATTACCTTGGCTACGACATTTCTACGGAAGGTGTGAGACCAGGAAGTCTCAAAATCCAGAGCGTTGCCGACTTCCTAAAGCCCGCTTACGTACACCAACAGTGTCCACTTTTGGGTCTCATTAGCTACTTCAGAAACTTTGTTCAGGCTTTCAATATTATTGCAAAACATCTGACAAAGTTGACGGCCAAGTATGAGGTCTGGGTATGGACTACGCAGCACAACGTCGCATTCGTCGAGATCAAGAAACGGATGATTCAGAAACCTGTCCTGAGATATTTTTTGTTCGAAGCAAGAACTGAAGTTCATACGGATGTCAGTAGGGATGGACTCAGAGCAATACTGCTGCAAGAGCAAGTGAGCGGGGAGTTTCTGGCTTTTGTTTATGCTAGCCAACTAACGATAGAATATGAAGAAAGGCACCACTCCCACAAACTGGAAACGCTAGCGGTTGTGTGGGCCCTGGAAAAGTTTCGGACAGATTTGATCGGACTGAAATTCACGGTTGTCACAGATTGCAATGCTGTGCGAGCAACCTTGATCAAGAAGGATCTCCTGCCTCAAATCGGCAGATGGTGGCACTGTCGTCAAGAGTTAACCTTCGATATTGAGTAGAACACTGGTGTGTTCAAATCAAATACCATCTCAGCAACGGCAAGGTGTTCAAAAAGGTGAATGAGGGCGATTCGGCACCACGCCTTCTTTGGGTGGTGCCAAGGTACGCGTGCTGGCGCATAGTAAAGGCTTGCCATGACATCGGACGTTTTGCTGTTGTCAGCAGCATATGAGACATATTACCCCGCGTCAACTCAAATGCTGCTCAAATGCAGGCACCTCGCCACGCTGTCCGTCCTGCCTCTCTCCCCAATTCGCACAAGGAATCGGCTAACAAGTAGCGGACGCCACCACCTGCTGTGCTAGCCACCAAGACGTCGCATTTCGAAGTCCCTCCTCTCCTACTGGGACACCACACGAGGGACTCGCGCTGCTTGAGCAGTTAACACGGACGCGAGATGAAGAAGAGACTCGAACAAGAACGACGTGTGGGAAACGGCTCTGTGTTTTTATCCTGTATTGCGATATTTTTCTTTATTCACGCTCTCGCATTAAACCAGTTAACACCCCTGTATTGCGAATGCCGACATGGTGCGGTGGACAGGACCGCTAAATGAAAAGGGAGATCACATTCTCGTGTGCATCGATCACGCCACAAGATACATGGACGCCGTAGCCATACCAAGCACATCGTCGCTGCATTACCTCGACTTCATGCCAAACAGATGGATTCCACGATTCGGAGTTCTGAGCATCATAATCACCGACCAGGCAAGGAGATTCGTGAACAAGCGAACCAGCCAGTTTCATCACAGGCTTGGAATAACACATGCAAACTCCCCACCGTACTGGCCGCAGTCAAATGGCTTGATCAAACGAATGGTCGGCACCCTCACGCAACTGCTGTGCAAAATCATCAGCAGCAAAGACATGTGGAAGAAAGAGTAGCCCTGAGCCATACTTGTTATCAAGGACACGAAACATGGTCATGGCAGTCACAGCCCCTTGCGGCTCATGCATGGCTACGATCAGAAACTGCCGGGAGAACTCAATTTGCATCAGCTGAGCAAGACATTGACGGGTCTCAACGGTTGCACGAACTGGCGAAGGGTCGGGAAGATACAAGAGAAAAACTCCTACAAAACCAACGCAAAGCAATGGTCTGGTATGACGAAAGGCAGCGGATGCCGAGCATCCAACCAGGGGATATCGTGTTACTCGAACTAAGTGGACTCTCAATAAACAAAACTCGGTTAAGCGGAAACTACCGATAAACGGAGCTAAATAATATTATTTGGTTGGTTTCTTATGTATGAAGTCGTAAAATTCTTCAGTTAATCGAAACACCACTTATTTGTTACCTGCGGTTAAACGGCACAAAAGACACTGCACAGGCGACTTTTTGGTTTCAACTGCCAAACTAGTCTCGCAACCATGAAATACATAATTTTCATAGCCAACACCGTACTTGGGACAAGCCAATCCAGTAGCCAGGTCTCGTTTCTTGCGCCAGCAGCTGCAGTGTGTTAGGCCTATGAGTGTGCCGACTTGCAGCACGATGGAGAACACGAAGGAAATGGCTGCATCAAGCACTGCCGCTTGAAACGAAGCTTCAAATTCTCCAGGAGCTCGATGGAAGCGGCCTGTCCAAGATAGAGGTGGCAAAGAAGTTCGGTACACCCAAGTCGACGCTCTCGCGGATCTCGAAGAACAAAGAAGCGATTGAATGTGCTGTCAAGAATGGAACCTTTACATCAAAACGAATGCGGATGCGGACGACACCTTATGAAAAACTGGAAAAGGTTCTTTTTTTGTGGTTTAAGCGTGGGAGGAGTGCGAATTTCCCCATAATGCGGACACATTTTGGAACAGAAGGCACGAGAAATAGCGCTGCAAATGGGCAGTGAAAACTTTGCCGTAAGCGACGGATGGCTAAGCCGATTTAAGAAGCGCCTGGCCTCATTTTTAAGACTATCTCAGGTGAGAGTGCCGCTGTCAACAGAGAAGTTTGCACTGACATGGCCACAAGGGCGGCTGCAGGAAATTTTGCGGAACTATGAGCCGCGGGACGTTTTCAACAGCCGACTAGATGGGCCTTTATTACAAGGTGCTTCCATCAAAGACTTGCCTTCAAAGGTGAAGCCTGTACAGGAGGACAACGCAGTAAGGATCGAATTACTGCACTGGCAGGCGCAAATATGGCAGGGGACGAGAAATTAAAGCTGTTGGTAGTGGGAAAGTCGAAGCACCCACATTGTTTCAAGGGTGTTCCGAGACCTTCCCGTTACGTACCATGCTAACGGAAGAGCATGGATGACTATGGCAATTTTTGAAAACTGGCTACAGGAGGAAGATGCAAGACTTTCCAAGCAAGGCAGGAAGGTTGTCTTTATCGTGGATAATTGCCCTGCTCATGGCAAGGTGGAAGGAGTGAAGTCCATCACTCTTGAATTCTTGCCAGCCAATGCAACAGCTGTGATCCAGCCAATGGATCAAGGCGTAATACAGAACATCAAAGTTCTTTACCGTAGCCAGCTGCTTCACCGAATGCTACTTTGCACAGACAATGGAAAGAGCTACAACACAGATTTGTTGTTGGCCATCCACATTCTGGTCCATGCCTGGGAACAAGTGGAGGAAACCACACTACAGAGGTGCTTCCACCATGCAGGCTTTGAAGCACAAGAACAAATGCTTCATGAAGAGGAAATCCCTGCCGACGCCAATGCTGATGGCATATTCAGTCAGGTAGTGTCCTCTGCCCCTTTTACGCAGCAGGAGTACGAGGCAATTGATGAGAATTTGAGCACCTGTCGCGAGGAGAGCCTTGAGGAACTGACTGCTGAAGCACAAGGCGAAGATCAACCCTCCTCCAGTGACGAGTGCGATGACCTTATTCCGAGTGCAGTGGTGCCAGACAGTGCAGCTAAAGGAGCAGTCGAACTTTTGCAGCGCTATTTTGAGCGTGAAGGTTGTCCCGAATTTCTGGCAAGCCTGTCAAGCAGGGGCACCTCAAGCATGCCAAGCAAACCACAATTGATTGCTTTTTCCCTGTCCATGTAGATAAGTAGGGGTTAGTACTACTTAAAAAAAGTTGTGCTTCATGAAACGTGTACTTTGCTTAAATGAAACTTCTGATAAATGGAACACTTTTATGGATCTCCTCCAAGTTCTTCTGTTTAAGAGGAGTGCACCGTAGGTGCTCACGGTGCGCGCTGGACGCTCGCTACGAAGGCCCTTTCCAAATAACGACTCTCACTGGAGAGAACACTACAGCAATCAGTAGGGTTCTCCACGCGCCCGGCAAGGTCAACGACAAAACAGTCAATGTAGAGCAACTCGGACGATATAAGGAACCTGTCCTAGACACCGCAGAGTTGTTGCCACCCCACAACGCCACGTGCGCCTGAGAACAGGCGCAATTTTCTGGGGAGCCGTGTTAGCAGTACGAGACATATTACCCCGCGTCACCTCAAACGCTGCTGAAATGCAGGCACCTCCTTCCGCTGTCCATCCCGCCTCTCTCCCTACTTCGCATGAGGAATCGGCTAACAAGCAGCGAACGCCACCACCTGCTGTGCCACCCACCGAGACGCCGCATTTCGAAGTCCCTCCTCTCCTACTGGGACACTGCATGAGGGACTCGAGCTGCTCGAGCAATTAACACAGATGCGAGACGAAGAAGAGACTCGAACGAGAACGACGTGTTAAAAACGGCTCTGTGTTTTTATCCTGTATTGCAATATTTTTTTTATTCAAGCTCTCACATTAAACCAGTTAATACCCCTGTATTGTGAGTGCTGACACTGGACAAAATATTGTTGAAATTGAAGGAAACATACTGGTTTCCAGGCACAAAGTGTTACGCCAGACAATATATCACCACATGCATCAAATGTCTCTTTCACGAGGTTCCTGCTTGGAAGAGACTGGGCAAGCTGCACAGTATCGAATAAGCCTTGGCAAGCCTTTTCACACCATCCATATCGATAACTTCCATCCATTTGTGAGAAGCAAATCTGGCAATGCCAACATACTAGTGGCCGTTGATCGTTTCATGAACTTTATGCTACTACGAGCAGTTCAGAACAGATCAGCAGGACTGGCCGCCCAGTTTCTTCACGATGTGGCAAGCATTTATGGGCCACCAACCATGACCCCCAATTGCATGAGTACTTTCATGAGCACCAAATTCAAGGCCTTCAGAATCAAGCACGTGTAAAACGCCACTGCGATGCCACAAGCTAATGGTCAAGTCGAGCGATACAATCACATGATTACTCAAACGGTCCCGAGCGTGACACGGACAACAAAGACTGGAACATGACTTTATCTCAAATGCAGTGGGGAATCAACAATACGCTTCCCCAAGCTATGAAGACTACGCTGTTCGGACTGCTGTTCAACTTTAAGCCATGAATCATCAACGGTTACTGCATGGTTGACACTCTTGCCAAAGAGTTTGACCGTGAAATGGAGGCTAAGCAAACATCTGCGGCAGAGAGCATTTGTGAAGATCAACGGAAAGAGCAGGCGCGTTCGGAAGCACCGACTTATGAACTGGGAGATGTCGTTTTGGTTAAGTGAGAGCCAATAACGTGTGGCGAGTCAAGAAAACTCAAGAAAGAATACAAAGGGCCGTAAATCATTACAGAAAAACTGGCCAACAACCGATATCGGATCGGGATGCTGCTCATTGCACAGAGCGGGAGGAGAGCATACAGCAGCATCACACCAGTGGACAAGCTAAAGCTTTGGGGCCAGGGCGAGATTAATTTGGAAAGTTCTGACAGTGGTTCCGACTGGAACAGTCGGTAGTTGCAGGATGGCTGAGTTTGCATGCTCCTGGTGTGTGAGGTGCTCAATAGACGGCGCCACCTCTGTGCGAGTGGAGCCACCAGCGGTTTCAGAGGTGGTGTAACTTCAACTTGAAGAAAACGAAGTGAGCCCCCTTTTGTGCGTGTGTATGGGAAAGAACGAGACAAGAGGGACGGCTACGCATCTAGCAAGGCGGCGCTTTCCAGTCTCCCCGTCTTACTTTTACCTAAACAAATGTTCTGGTCAAAGCAACTGGTGTTCCAGTTTTCCTCCATCTTGGAAAAGCGTATTTAAATGTACCCTTATTACTCAGCGTTTCAATAAAGAACTTTCTCATTCTTTCGCACTTGAACGTTTAAATTTTGTGGTATCATCTGGTGATACCAAAAACATACCAAGATGCAAAGCTGTTTACAAATCTCTACGTATGAAACAACGGATATACAGCAGCATCACACCAGTGGACAAGCTAAAGCTTTGGGGCAAGGACGAGATTAACTGGGAAAGTACTGACAGTGGTTCCGACTGGCACGGTCGGTAGTTGCAGGATTGCTGAGTGTGCACGCGCCTGGTGTGTGAGGTGCTTAACCCTTTGAAGGTTTTTGCCGTATCTGTACGGCGGCGGTTTTCTGTCCCGCAAGGTCTTTGCCGTACGGGTACGGTTTCGATCCTCCGTTTGAAATTTCGCGCCATAATGACGATGCATGCTCACCGGGAAGTGCTGCCACCTTTTAGGACTTACAAGAAGCGTTTGCCATTTGTGCTACCTTGTTGCGGAGATAAACAGAACTGATTTCTAGCTTCAGCGCGTGCGTCGCGCAGACTGCGGCAGCACCCCTTTCGCGGTTTCGGTTTCGCCGCGTGATCGCAACGGAGGCGCGCGAAGCGTGAGTTTTCTCTCTGTCGGCACTCTCTTGCGGGGGCGGCGGAAGTTGATTTCTATCTTGATTGTCGCTGTCTTAGCTTGTTTATCAGCGCCGATCACGAGGTATTCTCGCTCTCTGCGGCAACGCGCTTACGCGGTTTCGGTTCCGCCAAATGATCGCAACGGAGGCGCGCGAAACGTGAGTTTTCTCTTTGTCGGCACTCTCTTGCAGATGCGGCGGAAGCTGATTTCTACTTTGATTGGCGCTGCTCTTAGCTTGTTTATCACCACCGCTCACGAGGTATTCTCGCTCTCCTTGTTTACTGAATTTCCGTGGAGTTCTTCAGATGCACGGCAAAGCGGCCACTTCCCAGAGAGGGTGCCTCAGACCTCTGCCCAAGGCAGCCGCACGCAGAGATGTCATGTGTGTGCTAACACAACTCGTCACCCCAAGATGAGAACAGACACGCGTTTTTGGTGTGCAGACTGCGATAAGGCGCTGTGCGTAGAACCGCGTTTCAAGGAATACCACACTCTGAAATATTATTGAACATTTGGAGTTCTGAGTGATGCCGACATCAAAATACTGTTTCTAATTTTTTTTTCACTATTTATTCCCGACTTTATACATTTTGTACATTCAATAGCCGCAATAAAGTAATTTGACCCCCCCATCTGGGAAAGTTTTTTTCAAAATAATTCGACCTTCAAAGGGTTAATAGATGGCGCCACCTCTGTGCAAGTGGAGCCACCAGCGGTTTCGGTGGTGGTGTAACTTGAACCTGGAGAGAACCAAGTGAACCCCCTCTCGTGCGTGTGCATGGGAAAGGACAGAAGAGTGATGGCTATGCATCTAGCAAGACGGCGCTTTCCAGTTCTCATTAAAGCAACCAGTGTTCCAGTTTAACTCTATCTTGGAAAAGCGTATTTAAATGTACGCTTATTACTCGGTGTTTCAATAAACAACTTTCTCATTCTTTCGCACTAGAACGTTTAAATTTTTTGGTATCATCTGGTGATACCAAAAACATACCAAGAAGCTGTTTACACACCTCTACGTATGAAATAACGGATGCCTATTTTTGTAGGTATAAATGAACCACTAACAATGTTATAAGGTGCTTTCTTATCTTGAATATGAAACCTGACACAATACGAATTGGTAACCACAAGAAATCACAGGTGCCCTATGTGCATTTGCAGATGGATGCCTTAAAAAAAATGCTACACAGTGATGTAAGAGGCTTCATGGGCCATATGAATGTGAAAGTCCAAAATCTGGCATGATACATGAGGTGAATGAAGGACAGATATGACATCATGCTATGCTACCTGCACAGCAATTTCAAAAATGCATTTTTTTGCATTTCTTGTGAGTCAACTTAAGTTTATATACCTACCCTCTTTGGTCAGACTAGGTATACTGGCAGTAACCTTTTACATAACATCAGTAGTTTACAGGTTTAAAACCACTGCTCAATTCATTTAAGTGTGGCTGCTTCTGTAAAAGCAAACAAGTTACTTGACATCAGAGAAACCAAAAGCAACACCAAAAATGTCCAAACTACTCGCAGCAGCAATATTTGTGCATAATGTAAACACCTAAAGCTTTCCTTCATGGTCAGAAAAGTTGTCTGCAAATGTAGCTTGTTAAGACCTCAGCATGTGACAATATACTAGAGCAAGTGAAATAACGCCCACCTTCCTGACATTCTGCAGCAGTATTGTTCACACAGGCTTGGATGCTCTATTACGCAACCATTTGTAAACAAACACCCAAGCCATTCTTTCTCTGCACTGCATTTCACTTTCACATCAAACCAAAATTTATGTTAACCAGTAGATGACAATACTCTGCAGGGAAAACATAACACACCAGCATAGAACAACACACTTGGTGAAGAGTTTCAATTTCGTACCAATATTGTTGACACCGCTAATTCTGAGGAACAACTAATGCTGTCTGCGTCCCTTGAACCAATATCTTCTGGGTGGTTTTGTCGAGAATATCCATTTCAGCAAAGGCAATTGTACGTCCTGCACGGGTGATTCGCGCTTCCATCAGGATGGTGTCTCCCAGTTTGGCAGGGCCGAGAAACCTGCAACACAATAAGAGAGAAAAAAATTCATGATAAATAAAAAAACGATAATAAAAACTCCGGTAAATCTTTATGCATTCATCCAAACAGAACAATAAAAATGGTGCAGTGTGTTCTATTTCATTCTCACTTTTGACATTACCCAAGGAAAAAGATTAAGTTAAATTCTGGAATGTTTCGTGCCAAAAACACGATTTATTTATGAGGTACACTGTGGTGGAGAGCACAGGATTCATTTTGGCCAGCTGGGATTCTTTAATGTGCACCCAATGCATGCTACACAAGCACTGCTTGTATTTCGCCTCCATGGGAATGTGGCCACTGCGGCTGGAATTGAACCCACGACCTTGAACTCGCAGCAGTGTAACACCATAGCCACTGACCTACTATGGTGGGTCCATTACAGCATAGATTGTTTGTGCTTGTTAACGCACTGTGACGTATAGAAAGGACAGTACACTGCGTTTTTATTTTCTCAATTCCTAAGCAAATATAACAATAATACTACAAGACTTCAACTAAAACTGCAGACAAGGCGTGAATGTGATAACTAAGTGGAAACCATGCTTCCTCTCATAAGTACGTTCACACAAGCACTTCACAATGAGTTTGTGTCATTCACAACATGTTGGCTCTGTATAATTATATGTATAGACTGCTTATTTAGCGGCATTCACTTCAAAAAGTGTATCAGGTTTATCATTTATCACAAGAGGAATCTGACTGCACAAAGAAATGTGTCTTTTCACTGTTGTGCTTGACGTTCCAGTACTTGCGAAACACCAGATTCTAGTCCTCCACGAAGCATGAGCAAAGTGGCACATGTAATCGCGTCTGCCTTTTCCCTGTGGCACGCAACATTCCAAAGCTTGTAACATAGGCTCTATACTCCATTTCATATATAGCAGCCAATGCTATGAAGGCTAGAGTTCCCCAACTTCTCTTACTGCTCACATTCACGGCTGAAAATAGTGTGTCACATATAGAATATATGTCATGTAATTTGATGTAAAATTAGGCCTCATACTTTTATGCCTTAAAGGGAAAATGAGACATCCACCAAAAATGTAGCAATTGCTACAAAGGAAACCCATACCGGTTCCTCGAAAGAAAGCCTCGCAGTTGAAGAAAAACTCGTCCTGGTCTGGGACTCGAACCCGGGACCACCGCCTTTCCGGGGCAGCCACTCTACCATCTGAGCATCCACCTTTGTAGCAATTGCTACATTTGGGTGGATGTCTCATTTTCCCTTTAATTACTTCTCTCCACCTAGCGGGTTTCTGCTGGACTATTACGTCAATCACTTGCCTTTGCTTTGAGTTGTTGACAAATTCGACTTCGCCCTGCCATCTGCTAGCCGCCTGGTTAGCTCAGATGGTAGAGCGGCTGCCCCGGAAAGGCGGTGGTCCTGGGTTCGACTCCCGGACCAGGACGAATTTTTCTTCAACTGCGAGGCTTTTTTTTTGAGGGACCCGTATGGGTTTCCTTTGTAGCAATTGCTACATTTGGGTGGATGTCTCATTTTCCCTTTAATTACTTCTCTCCACCTAGCGGGTTTCTGCTGGACTATTACGTCAATCACTTGCCTTTGCTTTGAGTTGTTGACAAATTCGACTTCGCCCTGCCATCTGCTAGCCGCCTGGTTAGCTCAGATGGTAGAGCGGCTGCCCCGGAAAGGCGGTGGTCCTGGGTTCGACTCCCGGACCAGGACGAATTTTTCTTCAACTGCGAGGCTTTTTTTTGTGGGACCCGTATGGGTTTCCTTTGTAGCAATTGCTACATTTGGGTGGATGTCTCATTTTCCCTTTAATTACTTCTCTCCACCTAGCGGGTTTCCGCTGAACTTTTATGCTGAACTTTTCCGCTAAACGTCATACTTTTATGCCGCATACCATAATGCAAATATTTCATGGAAGGTGTTGCAAACTGTAGCTTATTTACCATAGATAGAATAACCAAGTTTCACGTTTCTGTCACCAACGGCCACAGTGCATCGCTTGTGCTTGCAACCAAAACACAATATGAGATACTGGTTGCACAGCGATACGCAAATACTAATATGTGATTTGACATAACCTGACGTCCACAAGTTGTAATATGTAGAATAGTTATTTGATACAAATCATCACAGATTCAAAACAACTGCACTGCAAAATGGGCAGAGTGAAACTTCTATGACTGGGCCACTTGTGTAGCTTCGGCAGCATTGTATGCTAAGTATGAAATAGAATATAGTTATTTGCGAGGCACGTGCAAAGTGGCATGTCTAATGACCTTGATGCACGTGTTAAACTGTGGAAAATGCCGCTGCTGTTCTGTCCATTCAGCAACACTGTTGCAGTGCAGGGGTTATAATGTATGGCTCACAATTGGGTCACAAGTTCAGACTCCGTCCAGAGACAAAAATTTGTTTTCAGCACTTTGGTATTTTGTCATGACTGACTGAAAGAAGCACCACCTGTGTGTCTATTCTTTCTTCATCCTTATAAAGTTGTGCTCTTTTTTCGCCATACACTTGGACCAAACGCACCCAGATGTCATCTCCCACGACCAAAGGAAGGCAATATGCAAAGACCAGTTTGTAATCCATAGGACGGCTATCACTATTCAAATGCAGACACAACACCATATAATCCTCTTAGCACAAGGTGTTCACGCCTATGTTTCAGATACAGTTTCCTTTTTGCCTAGAATAAGTAGTATAGTGCATCACATATTAAATAGGCAATAAAGAGGAACAGCAAGTCAAGCCGTGATAGTAAATTACGCTTCTGGAATAGCGAAATGGCGCCTCTTACTGTGAAAAGAGGATAGGCAAGCCAGAAAAGACACAAATACGAGAGACGGTTGGCTTTCCACACCAGTGTCATGCATTCTGAAGGCATATACACAGGTTTAGTGAATTGTTTATTGGTAATAAACAATGAAATTACATGCTAAAAAAACCAAGGAGTCAGCTTATCAGGTTTTCAGAACTTTTCCAACAGCACAACCGCTTAAATACAAGATTATACATTGAAATCCTTGACACTGACATACTAGAATTTGGAGTAAAAGAAAAACTGGCTTTCATTCTTTTCGAGTAATCATGAATGTCTTTTCATCAAATGAGTGACTTCGTATAGCTCCTTGGTGTCCCTTTAAGGTTCTCCAGGCCACCAAAATTAATCTCAAGCCCTCCAATACATTGTCTCTCACTGCCCAGGCAACGCTTACATGGTAAAACAAAGAAGAGCACTATGCAACTTCAGACACAGCATTTAATAGGCGAGCAGTCCGGTTCAGAGGAGGGGAGAAACACTGGATTCAACGAACCAACATCCTTTCAAGTTCTGTCAATGCTAGCTTCCATGCCAGTACTCCTTGGTGCGGTCCAAGAATTAAGCGAGGCAGGAACGCAGCCTACTCCTACTCAGTGTACGGGTATGTGCAACACTGCAACTATGTGTTCCTCTGAATATGCAAATGAGCCTTGTGGCTGCAAAAAGTTTCACGAAACAAAAAGTTGGCATCAACCCGAATATGTGCAGCCCAAAACTAGACGAGAAACACCTACAGGTTCTTACTTTGCAACTGACAAATAATTCATCATGGTCTGGGAGTCAAAGCAAGTGCCACTGCCTTACGAAAGAACTACTTGCTTCGTCAACTGAGAAAACCAGGATAGTAGGAAGAGTGCAAACTAATTAACGTTTGTTGTTTGCGCATTTACTGTTCTAGTGCTTCAAGCTGTCCCCCCCATCAACTCTCCTGACCTCCTGGTTAGCTCAGTTTGTGCTGTGACTGTTCCGGATGAGCGATGGTGGCAGGTTTGATCCCCCGGACTAAGCAAACTTCCATTAACGGCAAAGCATTCTTTCCAAGGACCTCAGATGGTTTTTTCCGTGTAGCTTTGTTCTACATTCAGGTCTGTGCCAACTTTCCCTTTACAAATCAATCCAGCTACTCAGAAGCTTGACTCCTGCACCAAAAATTTGGAGGACGTTTAAGCTTCGCTTTTAAGAGTGGAACGCGATAGCATTCAAAGATCTCCGATTGATTCTCACGTTTCCTGGCAACTGCAGCTTATGTAACCGTAATGCTTACTGGGAAATGCTAGCTGCAAGCGCTATGCACGAAGGCGAGCTTTCTGGCAGAAACGCGGCCTCTTGCGTGGGCTGATCCCACAGGTAGTGCACAACCACGCCAAAAAAATAACGCCATTTTCAGGTTTCTGTTATTGTTTCACACCTTTAATATTTCAGTCTGAGAAGATTTTTAACATAGAAGGCATGCGCTGTCGGAGTTTTCTTCTTCTTTCTGGGGTTTTACGTACCGAAACCAGTTCTGATTATGAGGCACGCCGTAGTGGAGGGCTCCGGATTAAGTTGACCACCTGGGGTTCTTTAAGGTGCGCACTACAACGCAAGCACACGGGCGTTTTTGCATTTCGCCTGCATCGAAATGTGGCCGCTGCGGCTGAGATTCGATCCCGCACTCTCGTGCACAGGAGCACAACACCTTAGATGACTGAGCCAGCGCGGCGACTTGTCGGTGTTTTGTCTCACGACATTTGTTTGTGGGCCGTCACTCTCAAAATTCTGAGGAATAACTTTCTCAAGAATGTAAGACAAGGTATGAGCAACTTTAGTGATAGAATGGTGGGCAAAATAACCTCCATATACCACATGTCATATAGCAAGGTGTGGCATATATATATATATACAGGGTGTTTCAGCGAACACTTTCAAAAATTCTTAAAGATTGCCTGTGGCAGATAGCCCAATTCTAGTTTATGAGCTGGTCTACTCGAAGAGGCGGACATTACTTGCACAAGAAACTGAAATGCATAATCGAATGATTACCAAAAATTCACTAATTAAGTTTTTAACTAATTACCTGATGGACCATATTGCAATTTACAAATTGTAGCCGTGTAATTAGCAAGGATATCGGATCCACTTGGAACGAATTCTCGGGAGGACACCAGTTTCGAGATATTAATTCTCGAACTTTGCAGAGAAATGCATTGGCGTTCCAGTTAGTTTCTTAAAAAAACGTCGCTTTCTGCATTGAAGCAAAAACTTAACTGGAACGTTAATGCATTTTTCCGCAAAGTTCGGGAATTAATATCTCGAAACTGGTGTCCACCTGAGAATTAATTTCAAGTGGATCCGCCTTGCGAATTCCACGGCTACAATTTGTAAATTGCAATATGGGCCATCAGGTAATTAGTTAAATACTTAATTAGTGAATTTTTGGTAATCATTCGATTATGCATTTCAGTTTCTTGTGCAAGTAATGTCCGCCTCTTCAAGTAGACCAGCTCATGAACTAGAATTGGGCTATCTGCCACAGGCAACCTTAAATAAATTTTGAAAGTGTTCGCTGAAACACCCTGTATATATATATATAGTAGCGCGAGGTACTTGAGAACACTATTCCTTACCAGCACAGACACAAACAGGCTCATCATATCTATCTAGGCGTGCAGCTTTTTGTTGGTTGAACCCTTATCATTCACACTGCGCCGTTTGTTCAAATGAGGCGCCTACAGTGATGCACACAAAATTTCTGTTGTTTGTGATGGTGTTAGCCGTCGTCAGCAACGAGGGTGACGTCATGCCACCACACTTTTCTGCAGAAGGACTCCGTGTTAATGCTGCTGCATACGTGGAGGTGCTTGCCGCCGTTGTAAAGCCCTGGGTAGAGACTGTTTCGAAAGGAAGACCTTATGTCTTTCAGCAAGATTCGGCTCCCACCCACACCACCTGCTTTACTCAGGAGTGGCTGGCTGACAACTTCTACGACCATGTCACTCATAACTTGTGGCCTCCTAGTTCTCCAGATTTAAATCCATTCGACTACTATATCTGGGGCATCGTTCAGAGAGAGACCAACAAACGGCCACATTATACAAAAGACTCGTTGAAGGCCGCCATTGCTGACTCAATGGCCAACATCTCTATGGGCCACCTGATCCATGCATGCAGCCGTTTCCCAAGCCAAATTGAATTGGTTATTGCTGCGGATGGCAGATTCATTGAGTAATTGAGGAAATAAACTGTAAGAGAAATATTTCCGATGGTTTGGTGAAAATATGTCTATTTTTGCTGGAGATATTCTTCTCTGCCTGAAATACCTCGCGCACACGGAATATATATACCTAAATATACACGAAAATTTTCGCTACCGAAAACTCCGCCAACGCCGACACCAGATTTTCTGCGACATGGGGCCCTGAATGCTATCGTGTTAAAACAGGCATGCAAAATGTGGCAGCAAGGACACTAGTACACAGGCTCTCCTTATATAATTCCCCCACTGTTATAGCGTGGAAGGTCGATAGCAGGTTGGAGTAGGAGTAGATGTAAGCCACTGCATTCAATGTGCTATGCTGCACATTATTGTTGTCATTGCTGATTTCTTTGTTTTAACTGCAAAGCAAAAGAACGGCCACCATTCATTAGCACAACTGTGGCCCATCCATTTCCATTTCATCACCTCAACATAACAATATTGTGCATGCTGTTGCACATAAACCCATTAGACCCTAATTACCTCTGTCAACTGAAAACTTCAGTTTCACCACATTTCTTGTGCACAGAAATGTGCGTGTCAGTGTAATTTACAGAGCCTGCAGTGCACAGGTGACTCACCTTGCCTTCAGCTCGGTGGTGGAGAACAGCACATCCTTCTCGTAGGCCGTCTTTAACAGTGCACATGTGTACACGTCGATCAGGGCAGTGGCCATGCCGCCATGCAGGGTGCTGTTCACATTGCAGTGGGGCTTTTCCAGCTGCAACTCAAGGCGAGCCACTTGGCCCTCGCAGGAGATCAGCTTCACCTGCAACATGTGAACCGAGCGAAGGCCGATGAAACATGCAGCGGCCTGTGCTTTTATTTGTACAAGCTTTAATTGTTCACTAAACGGAAAACACTGAATCAATTTAGACTGATAAGGTATTCATTGGGAACTCCATTTTTGTTAATTTTGAGGTAAGAGGTTGACTGCTACAAAAAAAAAAAAAAAATCACTCTTCCAACTTGTAAATTTCGTGCTGAAACTCGGAGCTGGAATGTTCGTTTGAGGTCACAGGTGTACTTGAGCTGTTGTGGCGCAGTAAAAGCTGATGAAACTTGCTAAATTCTTTTTTTGACTCCCTTAAAGGGCAATTTAGTCTCTAATTACCAATAAAACATTAAATAGAATTGAGCAGATGCACTTGAAGTCTGTGATGTTATGGCACGCTGGTGTGGTAACTTCAAGGCGACATCGCCACGCATATTTCGTGATTGCATCTTTTCTAGCATATCATGAGTCGTGCAGTGGTAAGAGTGGATGTTTTTTTTTTGATATCACAGAAGGGTAATTTACTTATGTAACACAAGTTTATTTTCTCGCTAGTGTTCCATTTGCTTAAGATTTCATGCTTACAGCTGCTTTCTTTCTGCTCGAATTTCACAACAAAATTGCATTTTTGAACTGCATCATTCGATAAAACATTTGGCATGTTTTCTTGCTTCTGTTTGTCCAGAAAAAAAGAACACTGTCATATAAACCCCTCTTTATTGGAGAGGCATGCTGCCAAGGTCTTGCCACCTGTCCACAACAGAAAGTGCAGACAAACTCTGCAAATTCTTAATACTGTCAGGTGTTTTATTGATTGATGAGGTGCAAAATATGCGATATCATTGCAAAATGTCAGCTAAACCAAAGCAGCCTTATGTGTGAAATATTTTCATGTTGTGCAAATAAAAATGCAGGTGAGTGCATAACGAACCAGAAGATTAAGACGTGAGGCTGTTAAGTGCATGAGATACCAAAGCAGGTTTGCACAGTCCCTAACATACAGCACGTGTAAGCTCAAAGAATAAAACCATGGGATGTGAAGTTTCACTGAGCCATACCGCTTCGGTCACTTTATTATAAGCTAAGGCTAACAGACACACAGATCATTGAGTTGAACAGTGAGAGCCCCAATTTTCATGTGCAAGCAATAGATCGATGCATGAAAAGCTAAGGTGTTTTATTCGTGGTAAACGTACTAGACGGGCACCAGCATGGCCTTACTTCTTATTACCCTCTGTGACAACCTAGAAATTCAGTACAAGCTCCGCCCACAAATCCACAGTGCATCTGACCATCCTGCCTTCCCGATACTTCCCCGACAGATGCCAGCATTTAAACAATTTGATCTACGTATTGCTGTCCCAGAAATGGGCAGGCCTAATTGGCTGGCGCACCCATACAAGTACAAATATGAGTTGGGTAGCTGTGTATCTGTGGATGCATTCTTAGGTGGTCAACAAATGTGAGGATGAACTGCTTGTGGAGAAGCACACAGTATGCTGAAGGCATACTTCATAGCTATGCAGCACTAACATTATGTTAGAAATCTTTCATTTAACGATAGGCTCTCTAACACCTGCCAACTTACTTGCTCAGCACTTCCAGCCACTTCCCATCTTGTACGAGACAGAATTTTTAATAGGTTCACCGTTTTTAGGCATTTCACCTTGAGATATTTGATGTGTCAAATCAAGGTCAATTTTGCGTCAAGCGCAATACCCTAAAGACTTGTGCTCCTTGTTCACAGGTATTCGTTGCCCATACAGTTCGATACTGGGATCTGGAACCAGTCCTCTCTTTCTTGAGAAAAGAACACAGGAACTTTCCGGGGGTTAAGTTTGAATCCCTTCTGCCCATTTGGACACTTTCTTTAGGTCATGCTGTACCTGTCGCTAACAGACTGCGAAGTTACAAGATTTGAAGGCTAATAGTACACTGGCTATGTGGACAGAATAGAGAATTGCTGGAGGTAGCGATGCACGGAGTGAGGTCATCTTAATAATGAAGAGCATGCAGCTGAGCACGCCTCCTTGAGGTACACCAGTTTCTTGTGTAAATGGACGCGACATTACCATTGCCAGTACTGACTCGGAAAGTATGGTTAGACACATAGCTTTCTATAGTGTTAAACATAAGTCCTCGAATGCCCATCTCCGGCAGGTCTTGCAATATCCCATAGCGCCATGTTGTGTCGTACGCCTTCTCCATATCAAGGAATGTAGACAGGAAGTACTGCTTTTGTACAAATGCATCCCGGATGTTGGCTTCGATGCGCACGAGATGGTTGGTTGTAGATCGGCTTTCCCTAAAGCCACATTGAATTGGGTCAATCATTTTTTTTGGACTCTTGGAAATGTACAAGATGGCAATTAATAATTTTCTCAAAGAGCTTTCAAAGGCAGCTCGTAAGCGTGAAAGGGCGGTAACTGGTCATCGATGAAGAATCTTTACTGCACTTTAAAACTGGGATAACAATAGCTTCTTTCCATTTAGATGGGAGATACCCAGCAGACCAGATAGTACTGAAAAGTGTGAGTAGTCTTATTTGCGTCAGAGTGGAGGTGCTTTGTCATATCATACATGATTCTTCTTCTTTCTGGGGTTTTACGTGCCAAAACAAGTTCTGATTATGAGACACGCCATCATACATGATTCTATTGAGCCCCAGTGCAGAGCTCTGACATGCAGTCACGGAAGCTTTAAGTTCGGCAATGCTGAAAGGACAGTTAAAAGGATCATTTGGGCTACATTACTGGTTCAGTGGCTTACCCCCATTCTTTTACTTCTTTATATTTCAGAAAGTACTCCAAATAGTGGGAGTGGACTCTGTGTCGACGTGCGTTCAAAGTGTCCACTAAAAGTGTCAGCCTGGTCTCCCAACTTGTTTCCTTGTTCATCCACCAGGGGTAATGGATGAATTTGTTTCCCCGCCTCCTTAGCCTGTTCCATGCTTTTGCCTCCTGTGTTTATGACTTAATGCCGCAGAGGAACCTCTCCCAGCCTGCCCTACTAGCTTGCCGTTGCATTCGCCTTTCCCGTGATTTAATGATTTTAAATTCAATCAAATTTTCAGCAGTTAGGGATCGACAAAGTGTGTCCCAAGCTTTATTTTGTTTCTTCTGCATCTTCTTGCACTGATCATTCCACCACGGCACTCGTCTTTTGGATGAGCTACCACTTGATTGTGGAATCAATTTGTTTGCTGCGTCGAAGATAAAAGTGGGAAAATATGCCACTGTGTCATCTTAAAATCGGTGACAAAAATCATGATAAGTAAATCGATTCCTTAAAATGATCCCATTTGGCGAAGGTTAGTTTCCACCACGGCGCATGTGAAGGACATTCGTGTTGCTTAAGTTTAACATTACAGGGAGGTAATGTTAGGACTTTTTTATAATGCTCCACTCTAATAAGAAAGAAGAGCTGCTGAGCCAATCGCTAGGTCTATAGAATAGTAAGAGTTGTGCGAGATACTGTAATTAGTCAGTTCGTTTTTATTAAACAGGCATCCACTAGAGGTTACAAGGTAGTTTTCTATAAGTTGACCACTCGCATCACAATGGGAGTCTCCCCAGAGGGAGTTATGGGCATCAAAGTCCCGGGTAATAATGTAATGTTCTGGGAGCTGGTCTGTGAGGCTGTAGAATTCTGTTTTGGTGAGCTGGTAGTTCGGTGGCACGTAGATGGAACAGACGGTTACCAGCTTGCTGAACAGAATTACTCGTATGGGAACTGCTTCAAGGGACGCCTGAAGTGCTATACGTTGGCAAGCAACAGACTTGCCGACACTAATAGCCACCCCACCGGACGATGCAATACCATCATTACGGTCTTTTTGGAAGATGGCACATTGCTGGAGAAAACTTGTTTAACTGTGATTTAGGTGTGTCTCCAGGACACAGAACACTTTAGGCTGATATTCGGTTAGTAGTTCAGCTATGTCATCAAGGTTGTGAATGAATTCTCTAACATTCCAACTCATTATCTGTGTCGTGATCATACTAAAAGAAATGTTTTCTGTGTGCCAGATAGCAATTCAGATTCGTGTTCAAAGATCCTTGTCTGGACCCTTGATCTTTTGTATTTCTTTTTTTCTGCGGTCAAGCGAACCGCATTAGTCTTTCGGCACCAAAGGCATCAAAGTTGTGTCCATCGCCTCTTGGGAGGCACTGGATGCCCGTGCTTGCGGGCTGTTCATGCAGCTTTCAGACCTCGCCACATGAAGGGAGGCCTTCTGGCCCGATGGCCCACGAGTCGGTGAGCAGACATAGCTACTGCCACCATGGGGGCAGTAGCTGTCACCTGCCCCCTGCACCATGGGGGCAGGTGCCAACACCAAGGGCTCACAAGGCGCAGGCCAGGCAAGTAGCAAAACACTGCCTCCTGACACGCTGCATTAGCATAAGCTGTGCTTTGAAAAGCTTAGCCCCTTTTCTGAGCTTCTTCGAACAAGATATTTTCTTTTATTTTTAGAGTGATTACTTCCTTTTCCTTTTTTTTATTTTGCACAAGATCTTGAATACGATGCGTGGTCACCATTACAGTTTAGTGGAATTAACACAATCGGCTGCAGGGTGGCCTTGGGTCTCTCATTTCGCACATGTGATTTGACCACGGTAACTCTGCGAGTCATGGCAACACTTCTGACATTTTAAGCATTTTCGTGGATTAGGAATATATGCTCTGACACAGGTTCTTGTGTATCTGGTTTGGAGGCTTTCAGGCAGGACACTGGACGCAAATTAAGAATCAAGTAGCGTCGTTGAGTGGAATTACGGGCAGGAAGAGACAAAGTGGGTAGGTGTGGTAGGATGACGACAACTTAAGGTTTGTGCTCGGTGTGCAGGGCCGAGAGGTGAAATGCGCGGGATTTTCCGTGCTTGTGTTCGGCGTGCGGGGCCGAAAAGCGCGGGAGTGAGCGTGGCTGGTGCGCGTGGTCGGTGCGCGTGCTGGGAGAGACCACCTAGAACGACGGGGCAGCCAGGCTGACAGAACGGGCAGTGCAGCGAGATGGAGCGGACCGAACGCCGGCCCACGTCCCGGCATCCCGGTCCTGCACTGCGAACCGGGCGCCGCCCCGGCTTCTACCATCGTCGCGGGTCCTGCTGAGCTGGGCCTCGTTCCCGCTCGCACGACCGCTGCCGTGCTGCCGGGCTCGGGCCACGACCCAGAGCCCCCTGGTCCTGTTCCACAAACCGGGCGCCGCCCCGGCTTCTACCATCGTCGCGGGTCCTGCTGAGCTGGGCCTCGTTCCCGCTCGCACGACCTGCTGCCGTGCTGCCGGGCTCGGGCCACGACCCAGAGCCCCCTGGTCCTGTTCCACAAACCGGGCGCCGCCCCGGCTTTCACCCCACTGCTGTGCTGGGCTTCGCCCCGGCTCTCATCCCACCGCTACGGTGCCGAGCTCGGGCTATGACCCAGAGCTAACGCTCCGGAACCAGGCTACGTCCTGGAGCCATCCTGAGCTTCAACCGCCGCCCGTATACCCACCGCCGTCAGAGCCAAGTCCGCCGAGCCGTCGCCACAAGGCCGGACTCCTGATTAGAACTGTGAGTGCTCGCCAGTGACAGTTAACCCAGTTATCTGTATACTCCGTGTTCCCGTATTCGTCCCATGTGCCGTTCGTGTCATAAATACGTCTCTTTGTGTCTCTGGTTGCTTTCTTGTGCGTCTGGCTGACCTGCGCCCACAACATAATCATCACAATTTTGGCGAGCCTGCCAGGATCGGCTTTAACATCTTGCCGAAAGCTAGACGCACGGGAGGAGACCATGGATATTGAGAGACTGTACGCGATTGGCAAAGACATGGGCTTAGCTGGCGCCGCTCTTCGCGAGTGGATTGACGCGCAACGTGCGACAGAAAGGGAACTTCGCGCCCAAGTTCGTGAAGATCAGCGCGTGAACTTTGAGCTAGAAGAAAAACGGCTACAAGCCGAGGAACGCGTTTTACTGCTGAAGCTCAAGCTTCAAGAACAGACAACCAGTTTGAACGTGCGACTACCGGTGAGCAACCTCAAACTAATTGAGGAAGAAAGGATACGCATCCAGGCTGTTCGACTAGCTGGAACCTGCAGCAGCTAAGCAAGATTTCGAAGAGAGGGCAGCAGAGAAAAAAGTAGATTCACCTCGCAACTATAGTGAATCGGTAATCACAAATGATACCAGAGATCGCCAGGCAACAGACATGATGTATTTAGATTCCAAGAAACAGAGCAATGAGGAAGCCAGCAGATCCCCGAAGCGTCCCAGACGTAAGGCAACGTGTAAGGGCAGGAAGAACTTGCACAGAATGCGTAAGGGCAGGAAGATTCAAAGGCGATGGAAAGGAAAACAGCGTCATAAAACGCAGGTACATGACAAGATGCAGACGTCCAAGAAAAAGTTAAAGAAGCCAGAGTTCTACCCAAGCCATTCCAAGCCGTACAATCAATCTGTAGGCGTAGGAAAGAGAAGGAAACAGGCTGGAAATAGGCAAGCATGGGAGTTCAGGAAAAGGCGAAAAAAAAAAAAAAAGCTGCATATGCAACAGGTAGAATAAAAAGGAATAATATTTAGGAACGCCCTCGGACAGTTGAGATGTCAGTTTTCACAAATGTGTGCAGAGAAAAAGTTGAGTCATGTAGAGTGATTGGAACATTGAATTTGTCAACATTGCGAACAGTGCAGTGCATTATGTGGTGTAAAGTGAAATTTCCGGACGATACGAAAGAACTCACTGACGAACGGACGAACTCCGAACTCTGTGTTTTGTGTTAGGCATATTTAGTCGACGCGTCCTACCTCACCGCCGCGTCGTTCTTGAACAGGGGAGAAGTGTGGTAGGAGGACGACAACTTAAGGTTTGTGCTCGGTGTGCGGGGCCGAGAGGTGAAATGCGCGGGATTTTCCGTGCTTGTGTTCGGCGTGCGGGGCCGAAAAGCGCGGGAGTGAGCGTGGCTGGTGCGCGTGGTCGGTGCGCGTGCTGGGAGCCACCTAGAACGACGGGGCAGCCAGGCTGACAGAACGGGCAGTGCAGCGAGATGGAGCGGACCGAACGCCGGCCCACGTCTCGGCATCCCGGTCCTGCACTGCAAACCGGGCGCCGCCCCGGCTTCTACCATCGTCGCGGGTCCTGCTGAGCTGGGCCTCGTTCCCGCTCGCACGACTGCTGCCGTGCGGCAGGGCTCGGGCCACGACCCAGAGCCCCCTGGTCCTGTTCCACAAACCGGGCGCCGCCCCGGCTTTCACCCCACTGCTGTGCTGGGCTTCGCCCCGGCTCTCATCCCACCGCTACGGTGCCGAGCTCGGGCTATGACCCAGAGCTAACGCTCCGGAACCAGGCTACGTCCTGGAGCCATCCTGAGCTTCAACCGCCGCCCGTATACCCACCGCCGTCAGAGCCAAGTCCGCCGAGCCGTCGCCACAAGGCCGGACTCCTGATTAGAACTGTGAGTGCTCGCCAGTGACAGTTAACCCAGTTATCTGTATACTTCGTGTTCCCGTATTCGTCCCATGTGCCGTTCGTGTCATAAATACGTCTCTTTGTGTCTCTGGTTGCTTTCTTGTGCGTCTGGCTGACCTGCGCCCACAACATAATCATCACAGTAGGACAGACCCTGTGAGCATCTGTCCTGTCTATGGTGGGCGTCTATCCTGTCCACTTCGTCTCTTTTTGCCCGTAATTACACTCAACGACACTACAACTGGCCCAACAGTCTATGCTTCTAAGAATCGAGTGTTTCCTAAGAATCTCTTTTGTCTTCTCACTTTATCACACTCCACTGCACGTCTCTTAGTAGAATGTAAGAGACGTGCAGTCTCCAAACCACCAAGAGCTCTTCGGCAGGAAGAGAAAGTAGATCAGAATTGGAAACAATGCCTCATACAGTGTTGAAGGAGCAGTGTGGAGTCACAGTGATTGGGATGTCAGTGAAGGCTACAAGTTTCAAGTTTTTCATGCTGGAGTTTGTCAAAAACTTCCAGAAGGAGGTTGCCGCAGGCCATTTTACTAGATTCATACCCAGGTTTAACTGTTTTAGTAAGGCTTTCCAACCCCCATGTAAGGAAGGTCCAACCACCATGTGCTCCGGCCCATGGTGTCACAACCGACCAAACGTCTGCTGACGCAGATGCCCATGCAGGGTGCGAGTATGAATAGGTACCACCTAAAATAAGTGGATGAGAGTGTGAACATGAGTGTGCGCTACTAAGACAGAAACAGAGAAAGAGATAAAGATTTATTTTCGGAAACCCCCTGTTTGGCGCCAAATATGATTGAATAAAAAATAGTTACCGCAGTGTCAGTGCTGCACAATTTTGCTGACGAGTATTATGAGCCCATTCTGTGACATTACCAACTCCTACGCTTGTGGAAATATATGCGCTTAAGCCTGCAGCCTAACATTCCCAGTGTTAGTGCTGAAGCTGTTCACGGTAGATGTGGAACATCCGGCTGAAATGTAAACAAGACATGCCTTTACAATACCTGCGGAACCAACACTGCTAGGTTCGAAGGCTTCAATGTTATTTCAAAAGGCCAATCAGGAAGGAAAGAGGGAGGGTCATCAATCCATCAACTCCCATCTAGGGCAATGCTTTTCACAAAATGTTCAATGTGAAACTGCAGTTGGCCTAGACTTGCAGATGCAGTTTCAAGAGCCATGCTTAAGGATGTGGTCTGAGGATTTGGAAGCCTGTTCAAATGACCATCAAAAATCACTGTCGAGAAAATGCTTAAGGAGAGGCTTTGAGGCGCTCCACCGACTTGCTGACCGAGGAAAAGTGCCAGCTAAGATTGACTACTCCCAACTATGCAACCCTGATGGTTGTGACAATGTATGCTGAAGTGGCTTTGCAGCCGTTTTGAGACTGCCACCTTTATGCCCTAGAGTTAGTGCATTACAGGAAGAAAGAAGCTGAAAAGAAGTCAAATGATGTCAACGTGGACAATGAGTAGTGTGCCATTGTTGAGAAATTGAGCAGTTGATGTTTTCAGCAATTGAGCAAAGGCTTTGTTACCGACACTACAGGTCCAAAAAAGAGTCCTTTTCTCAGTAATGTTCATATTTTTTTCATAAGCATACATTGAGAAAGCTCTTTAGAGTTAAGAACTGAAGTATTCAGCCCCAATCCAGGCTCACGCTTGAAAATTCATTCAAATCTGACTTAAATCCACATAAGCATGGCACATGAAATGAAAAATGACAAATATTACATTAAGAGGCAGTAGGGATTAGGAAGCAAATATGGGCAACAGATGTTCTAGTAGAGATTAGGAAGAGGAAGCGGAATTGGACAAATTATTTAATGCAGAGAAGAGAAAATTGTTGGTCTGCTATATTAAGAGAATGTGTGCTAAGGGAAAGTAGACAGAATTCAGAGCACACGAGGTTTAGACAGAGTGATGATTGATTAGATTAGAAAACATAAAATTCAATCAGCTGATAACTTGAGATTGCAGGAAGAGGTCATTGCCCTGCTGCAAACATAAATAAGTTGTGATAATGATTCAATATGGTAAGATGCCAAGAAGACAAACAGTCTTTGCAACCAAGGGAATCATGGTCATCACAGGTAGCACACACTATTATAATGTTGCAGCTTTGCTATGAATGCTGTAGCAACATATCAACAATAGCAGTAATGCAGTGTTGAAGCTCTACTTAAAATGCATTGTGTAATTTTTTAATGCTGATATAATATTTAGAAGGTCAGTTTAAATAAGTGTTTGATATATTAAATTTATATAATGCTCAAAAGAGTACTTCCGCTTAATGCTGGAAGTATAACATCAAAGTAACATTTATTCAATGCCATAATCCAATGTTTAATGTGCTAGAACTAAACGCTGCTGCAACGTTCAGGATTGCCGAGTATGCTTCGGTTGCTATGTTCTATGGTTCATCCTTCCCATTTTTACAGAAGCAAAGTATTTAGTCAACAAAATTTTGCTTGTTTACTTTCTAAATTGCATGCAAATATAACAGCACTTGAAACATTCTTTGTTCAGTGAGGCAAGTTAATTTCATGTTTTGATTAGAGTGAAAATAAGTTCACAGACAGCCTGAGAAGGTATCTGCAAGTGGTAACACAGTCTACAATCTGTGCTTGTCAAACACAGTGTTCTGAGCCATTTGTTTCCGTCACTGTCCCACTTTTTGGTTCTCCACATATTTGCAAAGTCACATCAAAAGCTAGCACTAACACCTTCACACCAGTAAAATGAAGCCTGACACATTGTGCAGCAGACCAACAAACTACACTGTCGACAATCTATAGAAACAATAAACTATGCCCAAGTCAAATCATAATTTCTTCAACAAGATTCAAGCCACAAGTGTTCAGAAAACAAAGAAGGATGAGCCAAATTTTTTTTGTTATTCTGTGAAAGCACTTCCCCGATAAAGTACTATGTGTCTCAGTACTATAGTTCAGCGCGCTTTTCAGCAAAACTGTGTCTGGGAGTTTCACAACATTTTTTGTGCAGCGGCAGCGTGGTTGCTATCGAGGAGGCTGAGGCACACTGCAGAGCAACGCCGGCACAGCATGAAGCACCATCCATTGAATATGGCTGAGAGTACAAAAGTACCGAGCTCGGATATAGTGATGCGTTTCAAAAGACTTTGTTTCCGCAAAGGAATTGCACGGGATATATTTAAGTGTTCAATAGATTTTGGGCAGTAGCAAAGACTCATTATTTCTGGAGGTTGTGACAGCTCCTACTTACAGTTGTCTTCGATATGCGAGTTGTAACTGCTGTTGCCTCAAAACATGGGATGTGCGAGTTGCTGGGGTTCGCATAATTCGTTTAATTTTCTTTCTGTGATGACGCATACCCACTGCGGGGGTTTCATTTATTTGCCCAGCCTTTGTCGCCGTCAAACTCTTGCGTTCACGTAGAATATCGTGTAATACGTGCCACATGAAAATGCGGGTAATTCGTAAACTCATTATATCTGAGCCGCCTAGTGGCCTCGCATGTCGCCAGCAACGTCGCACGAATTGGTCCACGAACGGCGTGATCTACAACGCCGCAATTGTGTACCGATGCCTTTCCTTTTCGCACCTTGTCAATTGTGAGGGCGACGCTACGCCCGAGTTGAGAGTTGCATCACGGCCGCTCGATAAAAAGCGGCAGCGGTTGCATAGAATCGAGCTGAAGGAATCTCCCCGTGACTTGTCGAGTGTTCGTCCATTTGCTAACTTTTAACAATTCAACGACAAATGATCACAATATTTCAGTAAAGAGCTTAGTTGGGACGGTTTGCGCGGCTTCGGAAGGAGTAATAGCAGCAGACGGATACAAGCAGACTTCATCCGTCCTCTATGCGGATATGTGGGCTGGGCACGCGTGTCTGCTTCTATCAATCCCGTCTGCAGCACTACCTGTTCCGATCAACCATTACGCGCCTTGGTAAAGTACAAATAAAACATCACCCACCTTGTGTATAAATGACTGACAGTACGGCAAGTCTTTGAAGCTTGCGATCGCGTTAATTGCACGCTGCATGCTCTTCACAGATGTCTGTTGTAATACGTGAGTAAACCAATCTTCGCTGAAATACGCATAAGAATGGGGTTGCCTCTTCAACGCGGTCACAGGCTGTCCCACGAAAGTCAGCACACCAGGCGTTTTGCGACCCGTTGAGTCTAGTCCACCTTGTTACCGCCGACGCCTTGTTACTTGTTGTTACCGCCTTGTTAAAGTGAGCTAGAATACTGTAGCCGGCAAGACCTTGGTAGCCGGTAGCCTGGTGCTGCTCCAGTGATCTGCAATCATCCCTCCATAGATTCAGAAGCTCCCGGCTGACTTCCGGTTTCGTTACTAGCTAGTGTGCCAACCACGGCCTCCCGGAGTGGCACCGTTTGCAATGAATGTCGGTGGCTGCCGCTAGGAGCGCTGCAGTGCGGGTGGTACAGGATAATCGAAACTGTAAATAGACAACCAGGGATCATCAGAAAGAAAGTGAGAGAAATAGAGACCGTGAATTGGATGCAAAGAATGGAAACGAAAAGGACAATGGAGATTTACAAGAATGAGAAGAAAGAAATTAGAAGGGAAAATCTGTACGATAACACAAAGGGCAGTGCCTTGCTATTTGAGGCTCGAGCCGGTTGCCTAAGGACGAAAACATATCGGAACAAATATTCGGAATTAGATGAGACATGTGTATGCTGCAGTAAAGATCCAGAGACCACTCAGCACATCCTAATGGAATGCGACGGGATCCACCCAGCGAGAACCGTAGGTAACGTGCAACTCCCAGAAGCGCTTGGATTTAAAGTGGAAGGAAACATAAACAGATCAGCCGTAGAGATCAGCAAGAGACGATTAGAGTACTGGTGGAAAAAAAGTAGGGAAAAGATGGATGCGACCTGATCTCTTAAAATCATAGGCAGCGGTACAAGGTAAATTTTTGAAACCGCGGCGCCGCCCGCTCTTCACAGACCGCCGTGTTATCACAAGGGGGCTGCTGCGCTTTTTGTATTTATAAAGCCGTAGGAGCAGTAAATTTCTTATGTAGGGAGATGATTTCTAATTTAGGGTTTCTTTTGACTATAAGAAAGCTTATTCACTGCTTGCTGCCTGCGTTTAAGTTTACGTACCAGCTAGCTCTGTTTCGAGCGTCGAACCTCCAGTGGTTCAATTCAGGAAAAGGAAGCACTACATTCGTTTTCTAAGACAGTCCAGCTCATTGTAACGAATCTTTAAAGTATACTTATTCGGCGACTTTTTACTCATAGAAAATAAGAATGCCTAATTCATATGGACATGTGAAACTGAACTATATATAGGATTTTTTTTTAGACAATACAGATTCTAATTTTTAAAAAATGTCACAGTTTCGCCCTGAGGGCGAAGCAATGAATGCGATAGCAACACAGCAATGTCATACGAAGTAAGGTGAGCGGCTTTGGTAGCAATATGAATTGTAGTAAACATGAGCTGATTAAGTAAGCAGGTGTGCTGCGGCGTAAGTAGACCGACATGAAGAGAGACTCGATGACCACGAGAAGGCGCGTGTGAAACGGTGGTGTTGATGAGAAGCGCTTCCCGTGGGCAGCGCGTGCGAAGGGACACGCCTGTAGCGCTGCACTGCCGACCCGGGCAGCATTGCCTGTGTAGCGTGCGTTGGAAAATGTGGCCCGACGATTACTAACTGAATGAACAAGCGTGGTGTGAGCGCGCACAAACAAACATGAATAGATTACACTGAATGGCTGCAGACAACGACTGTCAAAACGCTGGCAGCAAGCGCATACGCCGCAGCGGGCGAGGTACGTGAGGTACGTGCGGTCTATCGCTTCAACGGAAACTGAGCGGCGATTGCACAGCGCATACCGCGTGGAGATAAGAGACGGTGCGGGCGAGCGACGAACGCGGTTGTTGGCCGAGTAGAAGTGCGCCCCCCCCCCCCCCCCCCGCTACCTCTGGCGCTGGCTTCCCGCTTCCTTGTTTGCCCGTGGGAGATTGAGTGCGTTCGCTCTCCGTGATAGCGCGCGTCCCCGCACGCTTCCGCTCGGGCATACGGCGCGCGGCGAAGATTTTATCTATACGGAACCTCACGGCGACGCCGACGGCAGAAATCCGGTTGAAGTGTCCATATAATTGCTATCGCAATAAAAGTAATGAACTAAACGAACGTGGTGTTTTAGCAGACGAGTTCATAGGCGAGGCGGACATTGCTGCAAATAACGTGAGCTTCAGAAGACTAATTAGGAAAAATTATTATTAAAATTTTATTCGTGTCTGGGGACCATTGTCTAAATGGCAAATTAGCTAGAAGCAGTGACATTTTCATCCACACCCATCTTTTAAAGACCTGGACAATCGCACCTAATTCGAGATATTGAAGAAGTGTGCGGCGAAGTTCGAATGACAGCATGCCGCGGAAAATCCTAACCCGACACACAGCCGCACACGCTTGCCAGGCAAAGTGCATGTGACGCATCAGTAGCTGCCGCGACCTAGCCGAGACGTTCGGTTTGCTACTTTCTCGCACTTGTCACGGCGTTTCGGTCTGATATGACAACGGGGTCGCCTTTTCTGTGCTCCAGCGGATAGCCTGAATTTACCTTTGAAATTCGATGATAAATATCTCGAATGAAATGTGACTTTCAAGGTAAAAAAAAAGGTGCATTAAAATTTGAGTGCCTTCATGTTCGCCAGTTCAACAACTGTATAAAAAAAGCTAGGTCATTAATAAATTTTCGTTAATTCATCTTCTGAACCTCACGTTATTAGCGGCAATTGTATTTTCGCCTCGCCTCGGAACTCATCTGCAAAACAACGCCATTTCGCTGCTCTTATATAGCCTCTATATAAAAAATCTGGATTGTCTAAAAAAAAAAAAAAAACCCACCCTATATATGACTTCTCTTCGATGATGCTCGTATATGTGCTTTGCATGTTCATCATACGTTTGACAAACTCACCATTGTATCGCATTCCGTGATGCGACTTACGTCGTGCAACAAGAGCTGCTCTTTCAAGGCAAAATATTAACTATTGATTCACTTGCCAGAATGTTCCTACATGAAATTACTCCTTTTGAATGTTCATTTTCCCCATACTTTCCTGCACTTTCGCTTTTTTTTGCGATATTGTATGGGCACTCCAGACGAGTTTCTACCGTCGCCGTGATGTTCTGTGTATAAAGTCCAAGTGCGATAACATTGCGGCCACACGTCGTGTTATGTAGGTGCGAGCGAAAGCTTGAGAAGGTGAGCCGGGAAGGATGGTGTTTGGTAGATGCAGAAAACACGTACAATGTTCTCCGTACATTTTACTTCTTTTCATAAGCTACAACTAACATTTTTTTAGCGAGAACCATGTGTCTATAGTACTGCCTCTTTGAAGCAGGCTTTAATTAAACTGCGTCGACCATAAACAAGCAGGAGCTGGTAATTAAGGCTACTTTCTTGATCAAGGATTATACCTCATCACAAGTTGTGCGACCTGTTTTGTCTTCTATCTTCATCACAGTATTCAGAACACTACCATTTTCTTTAAATAAAGGTGACAAGTAAATATTTTAAGTTATTCATTTTACCTTCTCAATAGACATAAGCTAATGATTCCACTGGCCCAGATAGCACGATTCATCCACGCGACTTGAATAGAGATCAAGATTTCATTTCAGTACAGATTTCAGTGGTTAGGGGCCGTTGCGCACCATCATTTTGCAATCTATCAGCGCTCGCGGCTTTGAAACTACAGCGTTGGGCGCACTCTTCTGATAGAAGCTTTGTGGTGGACACCAGATCGTTCGAAGTTTTCCGATTCGGCGCTCTCAACGGCTGAGTACAACAAGGAAGCCACCGACTGGGCGCGCCTGTGCCACTTTGATGGAAATTCTTTCGCACATATTTATATTTTGCTCTTTTAATTTTATGCTTCGAGATACGAGGTGTGTAGGATACTTATGGAATATCGTACGTATCGCATCAATTTCAGACGCGATTTATTGCGGCGAAGATCGTTGAAAACGCCGTTCACAATGATAGTGAACGTGCGTTCGATGAAACGGCTTTTTAAATACTTTTCACACACCGCAGCAGTTGGCGCCAGCGTTTTGTCGTTTCTTTTTATCCTTCGTTCACACTCGGCGAACCGTATGCCGTCAGATGGTGCAGTGAACACGAATACAAGCCCTTCGCTCGAGAAGTAACTACTCCAACACAACCACGCAAAGCAAGTCCTCTCTTCACTGTCGCTGTGGTTTCAACTTTCTTTCACCGCCGTCACATAGTCCTCCTACACACAGACACGGGAGCAGACAACCACAAATTCACTTGAAGCTTTCATGACGCAAGAACAAACACGCAACACCGAAATGACACTGAAAACGCAAACACAGAAATCGATGCAACCACTGCGAAACTGCTCCACCCAAGCAGACGACACGCGGAGTCTGCACCCACCTAGGGAGCCTACATGCAAGCGCCGTTTTATTGCGATAGCAATTATATGGACACTTCTACCGGATTTCTGCCGTCGCCGTCGCCGTGAGGTTCCCTATAGGTAAAATCTTCGCCGCGCGCCGTATGCCCGAGCGGAAGCGTGCGGGGACGCGCGCTAGCTATCACGGAGAGCAAACGCACTCTATCAGCCACGCGCAAGCAAGGAAGCGGGAAGCCAGCGCCGGAGGGAGCGCGGGGGCGGGGGGCAACAACTGCGCTCGTCGCTCGTCCGCACCGTCTCTTATCTCCACACGGCTCTGACCTTTATGCGCCGTGCATTCGCCGCTCAGTTTCCGTTGAAGCGATAGACCGCACGTACCTTCGCCCGCTGAGGCGTATGGGCTCGCTGCCAGCGTTTTGACAGTCGTTGTCTGCAGTCATTCAGTGTGATCTATTCATGTTTGTTTGTGCGCGCTCACACCACGCTTGTTCATTCAGTTAGTAATAGTCGGGCCACATTTTCAACGCGCGCTACACATGCAATGCTGCCCGGATCGGCAGTGCAGCACTACAGGTGTGTCCCTTCGCACGCGATGCCCACGGGAAGCGCTTCTCATCAACACCACCGTTTCACACGCGCCTTCTCGTGGTCATCGAGTCTCTCTTCATGTCGGTCTACTTACGCCGCAGCACACCTGCTTACTTAATCAGCTCATGTTTACTACAATTCATATTGCTACCAAAGCCGCTCACCTTACTTCGTATGACATTGCTGTGTTGCTATCGCATTCATTGCTTCGCCCTTAGGGCGAAACTGTGACATTTTTCTTTTTAAAACGGCGCTTGTATGTAGGCTCCCTACACCCACCTAAAATCCCTATATAAGAAAATTAAGTACCGCCATCTACTCTTTCCTCCGCCGCCTCCTCTCCTAAAGCGCTTGCTTTTTTCTTTACTTTTTGCTTGCGAAAACCAAGTCGACGGTGGCGCACCTAGAAAGTCCACGTTGAAGCTTTCAGGCCGGGCGTGCGCCGCCGCCGCCGCCGGCGACTGCGGCTGCGCAGAGGACTTTCAGCATGGCTCTGAGCATGAAGGTAAAAAAATACTAGGAGGGGCGTCACGTGATTCCGCTAGCCTCGGCAAGCCAACCTCCTCTGAAGCACGACCTACTGAACTACAGACCTGCACAGATCTCTCTGCTCCAGCACGCCTGGTCTAGTTCACCCCTTTTGCAGCTAGGGATAGAACGTAGGAGCAGAGTGGCGCTAGTTATAACCTGTTCGTTGTCGTCTGCTTCTGCGATCTGTTCCAGCGCTCGTGCCGCTATTTCGGCTGCCCCAGATGGTTTACATTGTTTGTAAATGCATAAATTGACGAAAATAAAAAAGAAAACAAAATTTGCGAATGATTGCTTCTCATTTCAATCACGAGGTACAGTAGGAAGAGCGGTGCAAGAAAGGAAAACAACCGAGTACAGCCGGCAGACAATAACATTTTCTCCCGTTGCCTTCGCAGTAGAGGAAAAAAATCCTGATTACCAGAAGATTCATAGGATAAAATATAGTACAATGGAGCAATAAAGAAATACAATAATAAAGAACTTGATATATTGATATGAACAAGGACATTTAAAAGAATCACGCAGACGATATGTAAACGCAGACCACACACAAGCTGCGTGAATCTGCAGACGCTGCAGAAGGCATGTAACTTCACCCTTAGCTACATGCAGCTTGCTTGAGTTAATTACAGATGGGATAACGTAAACGATCACATAATATTGTGGTATATTGCTGTTTGCCATCATGTAAATCAGAACAAAGCAAGGACTCTAGCAACAGTTTTCACAGTTTCATAAAAGCTTTGCGATGCATATTTGACGGGCCGAACAAACACGTAAACAATCACTCCATCAGTGAGTTTTTTTTTCTTGTGTGGAGCGGAGCGAAATTTCCGCATAATAGCAAACCTAGAAAGAATTCGTATACTATTTTACGCGTTATTACATACCACTACAATGAATACACTTAAACAATTTTGACATACTAGCTGTTGTCTTCGTAAGAAATTGTCACATATGCTAGCAGCCCGCTACACAAGAGCACAAGAGCAGGCGCACACATTCGAACGCCGCCCAGCCACCCGCTGAGTAGCAGACGATGATGATGAGGATGATGATGATTTATTGGCATCCCCTTTGAAACGGGGCGGCGACAAATAGTCACCTAGCCTGCTTGATTTAATCAGGTATACTATACATGTTCTTTATCTTGCATTTTTGTATACCTATCATTATTTTTCTTTTTCAAAAATTTACCTCGTACCGCTGCCTATGATTTTAAGAGATCAGGTCGCATCCATCTTTTCCCTACTTTTTTCCACCAGTACTCTAATCGT
>NC_051163.1:63900649-63988977 GCF_013339745.2 Dermacentor silvarum | reverse complement strand
GTGCCTTCATCGACAGCGTACAAGCCTTCGCCCACGTGTACGGTCCACGAGGGCGATTGCCGTGCCGTTGTGCAGAGTGCCGTGCAGGTCGCAGTCCTCCTTCTCCAGCAGAAGCTCGAACTGGGCGACTCCCTTTTGAGTAGCCGCCACGGTCGCGACCTGTGAGCGTGATGGTGCTTTCGTTTGTGTCGAAAGTTTAGCTGAGACTGTGCCGTCAAAGCGTCCGCGGTGCACTACGCGCCTCTATATTGTCGCTTCAACCGGCCCTGTTTGTAAAATGGTTACATGCATTTTGTCTTGTTCACGAGTTCATGCTCCTGCTTGGGTCCGAGAAGTACTCTCCAGTAGGCTCGAATAAAAGCAAGCAAGCGAACAAACAAACAAACAAACAAACAAACAAACAAACAACAAACAAACAAACAAACAAACAAACAAACAAACAAACAAACAAACAAACAACAAACAAACAAACAAACAACAAACAAAACAAACAAACAAACAACAAAAGCAAACAAAGCAAAACAAACAACAAACAAAGACAAACAAGCAAACAAAACAAGCAAACAACAAGCAAACAAACAACAAACAAACAAACAAACAACAAACAAACAAACAACATCACAAGGCCGGCTCTTGCAGCGAAAGTGCTCCAGAAACGGAACGTTTCTATGGCCATTGACACCGAGCCGACTACACCGGGCGCATTTCAGGAATATCTTTCTGGGAGTTGCCATCGGTGCGCAAGTTTCAGGGCGTGCGATCATCAAACGTAACTATCGCGGATGACATCAGTGCAACGTGCTGAATAGCGAGTCAACAACCGCACTCAACCAGTTAAGGTCATTAATAAAGATGCCTTGCATAAATGCAGCATTATAGGTGCCGTGAAGCAGACACCTGAATGGCGTATACGTTTGAACTAGTAACATGTTTCAATGCGGCTGTCGGTTTAACCGCCCCTGCCCAGTGCACGAATAGTGCGGGCGCAGGTGATGCAGCACGCGTATTATAGCATCAGCTGTAAGGGAGCACCTCGTTGATAGATGGCCGACGGCTGATCGCCGATTGACGTCCCTAAATGGTTCGTGAAGTCGTGAATGAAATGCCTCGGAATGGCGAATGAACTTGGCTAGCCGGAGCGTTCTGCGCTCATCTCGCTGGTCTGCCCAGAACGACGTTAGCCTTCGGCAGTACTATTCTATCACTTTGGGCTGCCCCTGACCAACTAATGGCATTTGTTATAAAGCTCCTCCCTATTTGTGAGAAGAATCTTGCGACGTGATTAGCGTGCTCTGTACGTGCTGTAGCTTTCCGCATAATTCAGTTTCACTTCTTTTTCCCCTCCTTTAAATTAAAAGCCCTGTTTTAAGGGCCCCTAAACAACCTTTGACATATTTTTTACACTTTTGAAAAAAAAAAGCGCATCGTGTAGAGAATGCTGTGAACATCATATTTGGCGAATGCGGCCGCGCTGCACCACGCAGGGACGCCACGAAAAAAAAAAAAATGGAGGACGCTTAAGCTGCGCCTTTAAGAGCAGAACGCGATAGCGTTATCGGGACGCGTTCGCATCGCTTCGTTCGCATCTGGCAAGTAGGCTTCATTCACTGCACACAGAACGTAGGAAAGCCAGTTTACAAAGACCAAGCTTACCGATCCCCTTAAAGTCGGCTTCACTTTAAACAGAAATGCATTGCTGGGAAGACGTTTTGCAGGGGCAATATGAGTTGTCTTATATAAAAATGTAAAGGCCCTAGGACCTTTTTTCATTATTTTATTAATTGTTTGATATTGCCCCGACGCGCGCGTGTGTCCGAAACGCATTTTTGACCTGCCGTAGAGTGACTAAATATGCTCCCTACCAGTAGGGAGCATATACAGTAACTCTAACCTGCCGAGGATGCCAGCGCCATCTGGATAAGATTTTCGCAAGTAGGCTACCCGAGCCGGTGTTTTTATGGAAAACATGCTGGCAAAAGAGGTTCGTCTTTTAGTTTCCTCGTAACGGAATTATGTTTTCTCGTACATTGAAATAACAGGCCGACGCCACCATGTCTGTATGTTGTGCTTAAGTTGTACATTAGCATTTTTCTGACGGATTTTACTGGGAGAAATTCAATTTTTGTTCTCTAACACCTTCCACCACGACGAAGGGCCTGCGCGGTCGGGGTGGTTCGGAATGATTTTCTCCTGCAATAACACCTTGCGCCACGCTGAGGGCCTGCGCGGTGGGGGTGGTTGCGGATGTTTTTTCCGCCACGTACGCCGACATCCACGCCGACGCCGGATTTTCTGCGACACGGGGCCCTTAACGCTATCGCGTTAGAACACAATCCCGTGCTCCTTTCCGGTGCCTCCTTCGAGTGTCGTGATGTCAACAAACTGCTTCAGGTGACGTCAGTAGCATAAAAACTGCCAATTTGGTGGGTCTTAAAAATCTATGGTTTCGGGCTTGAGAATACCCTGTAACAACTCCCTGTCTACGTTGTCGCAGGCTCGCTTAATGATCACGAATAAGACTCACACTGCCATGCGCCTCCTGGCCAGCGCTGGTTATCCATGATGTCTTTTTCCAGCTGCAAATAACGAGTGAAGCATGCTCTAGAATGACACGCGTTTCATCGTGGGCCTCAGAGTTTCACAATATTGGAATGTCCCGACTGGCCGACGAGCATCGCTCGATACTCGCGTGTTGGGCGTTCTTGTACCCTGCTCTGTATACAGAAGATAGAGAGCGTTGTGTGATGAAGAGGTGCTCTTTTCTGCAGCCCTATAGGGAGTACTTCTCGGAGCCTCTGGGAAGGGCAAGAAGAGAGAATGAGGAAAGAAGAGAGGGAAACACGATCGTCACGCTCGCAGCACACAGAGCTGACAGCGGCAGGCAGGCGGTGCATTTACAGCTTAAACACTAGTCCCGTGTCCTCCACGAACCCAAGCAGTTGCTTGAAGGTGGAGCTGTGGTGCGCATATCTGTAGCGCTAACAAATGATGAAAAAAAAAGGGATATATAGCACTTTACGAAAACTATAGCGAAGAAAGATCACGAAGAGTCAAGAGAACGCGATGGGAAGCTCGGCACGTCGCGTCGCTCAGACATTTGCTGGAAGCGCCAAATGCATTGTAAAGTACGCAATGTAGGCATGTCGGCGCTCCTATTTTCTCCGTACTTCGGAATCGCGAGCGAAAGTTTCACAAGAGCCATCAGCGGCTTTGTCACTGGTGTTACCGAGTTCTTAGAATTCGACAGCGAACCTCGACATTTATCCAGCTGGTTTGTGAAGGGTGTTTGCGTCATCGAATTAGGCGGAGAAGGCGGCTTGCTCGAAACCGTGATATTTGGAATTGGTGCGGTTACTGTACGTTCTACTGCTTGAAAGTGTTCCTAAGCTTGAGTTAGTCTTGAACGGCCTGCCCTCCTGCGGGCTTCACGCCAACGCTGAAGGCAATGTTCGTAGAGCTCTGTGAGTTGTAGCAGCTCACTTAGTACTATTAGCTCAGCATTTGCTTGAACTCCTAATTAAGACGAATGCTTTGCCCTGTAGTAGCCAGTTACCACTGTCATTCCTCAGCCGATTCCACTGTGGCCCTCAACTGCGCTACTGTACCCTATCGTGCTACTTTACCACTATATCGGCTTTTACTTCGGATCTGTATATGCCTACCCACCCATAGATTTTTCAATGTCCGTGCCTAAAAATCCCCGCACCCTCTATGAGGAGCAAAGGCAACTCAGTAAGGCATGTGCTGACACCTGGTAGCAAGAGGAAACCTAAGAAACCACCCAATACTACATAACGCTGCCCTCTATGAGCAGGCGAAGCAAGCCAGTAAGGCAGGTGCTGCCACTTGGCGTAGCAAGAGGAAAGCTAGGAAACGGACAGCGAGTAGCAGCGAAGATCGTGCGCGGGAGGCTGCCCGTAAGCGGCGGGCTTGACAGGAAGACGGGTGTCGCGAAGCGGATAATGCGGTGAAGCGACGCAGGTACTACGCCTGTAAATTGGACGAGCACAAGGGTGCTCCTGCGAAATTCCAGAGGGACTTTCTGGACAGACATTTCGGATTCAGTTGTGCGGTATGCGACAGACTGTTGTTCGAAAACGATTTTATGGTGATTGGTGAGGTTCAATGTCGCGAAGCGTGAACGTGATGCGGTTTTGACAGCTACCCGAGCTCCTGACTTAGCCAGCGGCTCGGTTTGGTTGCGCCGAGGGAGCGGTAATGGCCGCAGCGCGCATCGATCGTTTGGTGCGACAGGTCGTTGTTAACAAGCCATCTGCTGCATTTCCGCGCCTGCGGAAAGAACCGAATAGGCAGTTAGTATGCGTGCGCTGCTATTCGGAGGCCGCGTGTAGTGCGTACTGCCGAACAACAAGCTCGGGGCCCTACTTCGGGACCGCAGACGTGAGCGTGAGCGAGAGCGGCGGGCGGCACGAACCAGCGAGGAGCGTGGCGAGGATGCTGCCTGTAAGCGGCGGGCTCGAGCGGAAAGCCCCCAAAATCGCGAAGCGATTCTTATAGCGGCGCAACGGCGGAGGTACCACGCTCGGAAGAGTGGTACGGATACGCGATTCCGCCGGGACTTCGTGGGCAAAACGTTTGGCTTCAGTTGTCGTGTGTGTGTGACCGATTGTGATTTGAAAACGACCTATCGGTGATTGCGAACATTCGTGGCATGACTAAACGCGACAGCGCAATTGCCGTGTTGGTGCGTACCTTTGGTGAACGGAGCGATGTGGCGTTGTGGAAAGTGTGTGGCGCATGTAAGGACGCGTTATAGTGCGTGGTTCCGTGCCGCGGCTGACCACGGCGAATGGGTACCTGTATCCGGTCATACCACTTCAGTTGCCTACTCGCCCAGTGATCTTTGTGCAGTTCTTTTACAGCTACGCTGGTAGCCCACATTCACACAGTGGAATGGTTGCGAATTTTTCATAAAATGCTTTCGAAATTCCTTTACAATATAAAACGTTAGATAATTATGTGATTTTTTTCTTGATTGCTTTTACCACAGCCGTACATTTGAGAACTGACTTGATGTAGTAGGCAACTAACCATGCAAATTAGGCGAATGAACATTTTAATCTAAAGAGCTATGCAATTGATTCCAATGGAATATTTCAAGCGCGCTCCCGCATAAGCCCACAGTAGTTTCAAGAAATTCGAAATGTTGACGCTGCAAATTTTTACAGTGTAATGAATTGCGGCCAATTTCATACAAAAGAGCGAATCCGAACATTTGAAGAGCGCAAGTTACCGGCCCATAGTAGAAGCCCATAAGTCACGTCACTGCTTGTGCCCCATACGTAGGCGAGCATCACGCGAGCGTCCTTATCAAGCCGCGGTCTCGGTCGCTTCCTAATCGCTCGTTGGTTAGGCGTCACGAGGCACGTCATTCATTGGCGTCTACTAAGGGCGTGGCAGTTGCGCGCTTGAGCTCTTCAGTGGCGCTTGTCTGTGTGAAATTGGTGGAAATTCATTACGCTTTAAAAATCAGCAGTGCCAACTTATTGCATTTCTTGAAACAGTTATGAGTTCCTCAGATGACGTGCTTTAAGTCTTCCGCTGTTATCAATAGCATAGCTCTTTTGGCCAAAACGTTAATTAGTCTAATTTGCGTAATTATTTACGTACTTTTTATACCGGGTCATGTTTAAATGTAGGAATCCAAGGTAAGAACAATCAAGAAACAAATCATTTAACTATCTAATTTTGCTTGGTTTTATTGAATTTCGAACGCATTTCGGGATAAAACACGACATCACAAGCATCAAGTTATCTGTGTACGAATTTTACGACGAGCCATATTGCACTTAAACATTTAACTTGGGCAGAGCTCTGTATATATTTGTATATATACAATGAGAGATGGTCATCTACGAGTGTTCGCTCTCTAATCCATACTTACTATCTCAGCAAGACAGTTTTCTGTTCAAATAGTTGGCACGTGGTATTTAGAACGAAAACACGCGCTAACGGGGCAAGTTCACAATTTTCATTTCATCACTTGTTGCGTAAGCAGCCTCTAAATGTCCATCATTACCTTCCAGGTTTTCTGGCCATATATTTGTACCGACAGCTTACGTAAACAAGGAACAAGAAAAATATCTGTGGTGATGAGTTTGACGAAGATCGAAAGTAGGAGGCAGTGCCGTGGGGACACTGCCGTGGTGCGCGCCGCATAGCAAGATTGCTGATGTCCGCGTGCATGGAGTACAGTGCATGGTATATAAGATAAGTGTTGTTCGATGGCTGCGCTGAACGGAATAGGGCGTAGTGGTATACAATTGTGCGTTAAGTCCAGGCATTGGGATGCCTTGCAAGGCAGTCGCTTGGACGGCTCATAAGCACCAGAGCACTGCATCTGAGCACATGCCATGCGGTGCCTTTGCAAACTACTGTGGACATCATTTACACGCACCGCTGAGTTTATTTCTGCGTGCTTACGTTAGCCTTCGTGTATCTCTCAAACGTAGATGGGGTGCTGGGAAGAGGGATATTAGCGATACAACGGCACTGTGCCAACTAGCCAGCAAAGAAAAGGCCTACCTAGGTGTATACGCACTGACGCTACCGGTAGAAGCAGTACTTTGCAGTACTGATAAACGGTTGCAACAGCCACGATGTTTTAACGCTTTCTTTTTAATAAGAGTCGCGAACTACACAAGACATTTAGTAGATAAATCGAGAAATGTCGGGCGAAACGCCATACCTTGTCAGTAATATACTTGGCATACGTCAGTTTCTTCAAGGCGTTGGTAATGACCTGATGAACGTGCTGCATGTCCGAATCACACAGCTATCGTGGCCAGTCTTTTTCGCAACGTTCTACATCCACCCGCTGCACTGAGGAGCTCTTTAGCTCGCGCGCTCGCGCTGCTACGGGAACGCGCAGAGCTCGCGACGACCCCTCAGCTAGCGTTAGTATAGGGCGTTTCGATACCGAAACACCTCCTTGGTCGATACCAAGCCCGGTTTTCAGGGTCCAGACGCGGTCTCTGTCGGCGCTATATTGGTTCTCATCTCCGCCGCGCGCCTATGCCCGACCCACGTTGAGCGAATTTTTTTTTTTTTTTTGCAAAAAACTGCCGAACCGCCGCGCTTGGCTGTTTGCCCGGCGGCCGGCGGCTGTTCGCCATTGATCAAGGAGCGCTAGATATGTTCGCAGGCGGTCAACCGCTCACCGGAAGCGGCGAATGAAGGCTGTCAACGCGGACGAATCGGGGGCCGTATTCTGTAAGAGTCTACCTAGTGGACTGCCCATTTCGGCTGTCGCTGATTGGCTGCTGTTTGACGTGCAGGAAGGCGACTGGCTGGCACCTTCCTGCACATCAAGCAGCAGCCAATCAGCGACAGCCGAAATGGACAGTCCACTAGGTATAGACTCTTACAGAATACCGCCCCAGGGCGTGGCCACGTCTGACTTCATGCTGCCGCATTTGAATGGGCTAGCCAGCCAACGAGTCTAGAGCGAACATGGCGACAAAAGCTGCGCGCATCGTGTACAATGATCGACTGGTCACAGCCGTCCAGGCGCGGCCAATATGGTTCAGTTGCAGATACAAAACTATTTTTTCGTTGCATTTTACTGGGAATGGAATCACGCTGTTTCTAGCAATACTGAAATCGTGGCGTTGGCGCCCGCCTGTTTTTCGCCGCATGTGGGTGCAGCACGGCGGCGGCACGCTGGCGTTCCGCTGCGCTGGTGCGGGCCGCGCGAAGTTCGCCGTGAAAGTCCGCTCCGTTTGGGCCGGGCCCAAGAGCATGCACGAAAGCCTTCGTGATCTATAAGATTGTTCGCATTTGCCAGAAAAAATGGAGTTATAAGCAAAAGAAGTCTTCAGTGTCGTAACATATTCGCAAGAAAGCTTTAAGAGCAAACGTCGGCATTTAAGAGCAAGGTTTATTCAGTAGCTCCTAGCTACATTTCAACGGAGAAATACAGTGGAGTATTGAAATCGTTTTTCTCGGTAACCACTGCGCCAAACTTGAAGAGGTTAGTGGCATGTAAAGGTTAACATTTTGGACTGTATAAAGTACCTACGCACGCACACTGATCTGTACATATAAATACACGCACACACAGAAACACGCTGGCAAAGACACACAAATTCGCGCATACACGCAAACTCAAGAAAAAAAAAGTTGCGTAGCTTGCCCTGGAGGCGCAATGCTAAAGAGACAGCGGAGCTCATGGGCACCTAGCTAGTCCGGACTTTTGGGCTAGGCTAAGTACTAAAAAGAAAGGGGTCAGGCAAGGAGACCCAATTTCTCCAATGCTATTCACTGCATGCTTAGAAGAAGTATTCAAGCTCGTAGACTGGGAAGGCTTAGGAGTCTCCGCAGGGGCGTCTGCGCAAGCAGGCGTTTGGTGAGTTGCGCCACCACGTACCCAAGCACACGAGAGTTGCACCCTCCCACGTTTAACCGTGCGTGGCTTAGCCGTGTCCGGGGAAAAGGGGATCCTGGGGGTTGAGCCGATGCTGAGTGCTTGGACCTTTATGGCCCCTCGGCGGAGGCAACACACCCCTTTGGCCTCGGCTTCACGGAGGCGGCACTCCCGGACTGACCCATCCGGGAGAAATCGGTAGTTGCCTTTTCCTATCCTCCTCTCCAACCTTCGTCTTTCTCTCTTACTTTTAATCTTTCCTGTCTTCTCCTCTCTTCTATATTCCTTCCGATCTTCTTGGCAGCGAGGGTTAACCCTGTGTGAGTAGCCTGCCTAGGTTATTTCATATTCGGTTATAGTGGTGACGTACAGCTGGCGTCTGCAGGGCCTATGTTCACAGGCACTGCAGCGTCCCCTAGTAGGACTCCATGGTGGGTGGCTGGCGTTTCTGCCGAAACATGAATATTTGCATGGCTAATTCTTTTCCAGCGCCTTCTGATCGCCCCCAAAAGAGGGGGCACACCGAAGAAGTTTTTAAGTTTTTTGGCCGACAAGTTGAGAACTTTCCACGCTACCACGTGGTACACAGTGAGAAAACTGAAAAGACCGTGAGAGTGATCTCACCCTTTATCGTTGCAAAGACTCTGACAGAGACTATAGGACCAGGCTACAAGGGGACGAGGATGGCCAGCGATGACCTCCTCCTAGACCTCCGCGATAAGAAACAGCAGCATCTAGTGTCGTTTGGAGACTTTCCTGTGACTATGACCCCGCACCGCACAATGAACACCACCCGCGATGTTATTTCTAATGACGACCTGTTGGAGCTCACCGAAGATGAACTTTTGGAAGGATTCAAAGAACAAAATGTTTTGACTGTAAAACGAATCAAGATGAGGCGCGATGGCAAGGAGCTAAAGACAAAACATATAATCCTTACTTTTGGTTCTAGTGTTCTACCCGAGACCATTGAAGCCGGATACATTAAATTACGTGTCAGGCCATACGTGCAAAACCCTCTTCGATGCTTCAAATGCCAAAGATTCGGCCACAGTTCGCAGAACTGCCGAGGCCGTCAGACTTGTGCGAAATGCAGTGCAACTGAGCATCTCTCTGAATCATGCGAAAACTCTCTCCACTGTGTGAACTGTGATGGGGAGCACGCCGCATACTCGCGGTCGTGCCCATCCTGGAAAAAAGAAGAAGAAATTGTAACAATTAAAGTAAAGGAACATCTAACGTTCAAGGAGGCACGCAGGCGGGTATCCTACCTGCCAAAGAAAACCTTTGCCGAAGTGGCGCGTCAGGGGGCGGCGTCGCAACGGCTTCCGGCGGCTGTCCGGCCCACACACAGTGAGCCGGCAGTGACGCCATCCACCCCCCCCCCCCCCCCCCCAACCCCCCGGCGGCTGCAGCTCGCGCTGCTCCGCCAACTCACAAGAAGGGGCCATCGACCTCCGGGCTGGTGGCCTCAAGGGCCTCGTCCCTCGAAACGAGGCCTTCCCGTCAAACCAACCACTCTCAAGAGCGCGTGTCCAGCGCCTCGTCGCAAGAGGCGATGGACCCAACAACCTGCCAGACAGCGCCGCAAGCGCCAAAGGAGCCGCGAGAATCTCGCGATCGCTCTAAAAAAGAAAAAGCCCGCATCACAGGGCCCCACAAGGGCTCTGTAAGTTAAATTAGTCTCTTTTAAACACACAGCACAAAAAACACTTCCAACATGAATACACAAATAATACAATGGAACGTCAGAGGACTCCTACACAACCTCGATGACGTCAAAGAAATACTACACAGGTTTAATCCTAAGGTGCTGTGTGTTCAAGAGACACACCTTAAATCTACACAATCAAACTTTCTCCGGCTATACGCCATTTTTCGTAAAGACCGCGATGACACAGTCGTGTCTTCCGGTGGTGTGGCTATTGTATAGTCGATAGAGGTATTTTATTGCCTGCCGGGAATTAATACTTCGTACGCCCCTAGAGGCAGTTGCTGTCCGAGGGGTGTTGTTTGACAAGCTGATCACTATCAGCTCTATATACATCCCTCCCAATTATCAACTACATAAAACTGAATTTCAAAACTACATTAATGAACTTCCGGAGCCATACATAGTTCTCGGAGATTTCAACGCACATAACACCTTGTGGGGAGACTCGCGTTGTGATGGAAGAGGTCGCCTAATTGAAAACTTTCGTTTTTCCTCAGGAGCATGTTTACTTAATAAGAAAGAGCCAACGTACTACAGCGGGGCGCATAATTCATACTCCTCCATAGATTTGAGTATCGTGTCGAGTACACTAATTCCGTACCTGCAGTGGTCCGTTCTGAAGAACCCCTTTGGGAGCGACCACTTTCCAATTATGCTAAGCTTAACAAAACAAGATGGATGCTCGCCAGATGTTCCCCGATGGAAGGTTGACTCTGCTAACTGGCAACTTTTTAAAGAAATAACATATTTAGGCCGGGATGACATTGCCTCTCTTAACATAGACGATGCTGTGGCGTATATAACAGGTTTTATCACTGACGCTGCAGAAAGGTGCATACAACAAACTAATGGACTAGCTAATAAGCGTCGCCTGCCTTGGTGGAACGAGGAATGCCAAAAAGCACGTAAAAAGCAAACAAAGGCCTGGGGATTGTTTCGCAACTCCCCAACAGCCGAAAACTTGATTAATTTTAAACAAGCAAAATCGCAGGGCAGGAGAACGCGCAGACGTGCTAAAAGAGAGAGCTGGGAAAAGTACATCTCCAGCATAAATTCGTACACTGATGAAACGAAAGTCTGGAATAGGGTAAATAAATTATTAGGTCGGGAGTCACAACCCCTACCCTTAGTAAATAGACAAGGTGATAGCCTGGAAGACCAGGCGGATAGTCTAGGCAAACACTTCGAATATGTATAGAGTGAATCGCACTATACACAATCTTTCCTGAAGTTCAAAGAACGCGAAGAGCGGCAGCCCCTTAATCGCAAAGGTTCATCAAATGAGGCTTACAACCAACCATTCAGCTTAGCCGAACTTAAAGCATCTCTCGCTTGTTGCAACAACTCGGCGCCAGGTGGCGACCGTATCATCTACGAAATGATTAGGTACTTACACCCCGAAACACTGACAACACTCCTCTCTCTCTTTAATGCCATGTGGGCGGCTGGATATATTCCTTCCTTGTGGAAAGAAGCCATAGTCATCCCGATTCTTAAACAAGGGAAGGACCCGTCTTTAGCTAGCAGCTACAGGCCAATAGCGCTAACAAGCGGCCTGTGCAAGTTGTATGAAAAAATGAAAAACCGGCGCGTAATCTGTTTCCTAGAAAATGACAAAATACTAGACCCCTTCCAGTGTGGCTTCCGAGAAGGTAGGTAAACAATAGACCACCTTGTTCGCATCGAGGCAAACATCAGAGATGCGTTTATACATAAACAGTTTTTGCTTTCGGTCTTTCTAGATCTAGAGAAAGCGTACGACACGACATGGCGCTTCGGGATTCTGCGAGATCTTTCCGCGATGGGGGTCCGTGGAAATATGTTAAACACAGTCGAAAGCTACTTGTCTAACCGCACGTTTCGCGTAAGAGTGGGCAATGTTTTATCTAGAACATTCACCCAGGAGGCTGGCGTGCCACAAGGGGGTGTGCTTAGTTGCACACTCTTTATTGTAAAAATGAACTCCCTGTATACAGTTATTCCACGCAGCATGTTTTATTCTGTGTATGTCGATGATGTACAGATAGGTTTCAAATCATGCAACATTGCTATCTGCGAACGACAGGTACAGCTTGGATTAAACAAACTGTCTAAATGGGCTGATGTAAATGGATTTAAAATAAATGCAAAGTACGTGCATACTTTTCTCAAACAAAAGAGGCATGACACCAGTGCCAAATCTCACGATTAATCAACAGGAACTATCCGTGAGCAGTGAACATAAATTCCTGGGAATAACTCTAGACTCGAAGCTTACCTTTATCCCCCCTCTTAAATATTTGAAGGCAAGGTGTCTGAAGACGATGAACCTTTTAAAAATTTTGTCGCGCGCAACATGGGGTAGTGACCGAAAATGCCTCCTGAACTTGTACAACAGTCTTGTCCGCTCACGACTTGATTACGGAGCTATAATTTACAATTCCGCAACGCCAAGTGCATTAAAAATTCTAGACCCCGTTCACCATGTGGGCATCCGCCTCGCGACCGGTGCTTTCCGAACAAGTCCAATCCAGAGCCTCTACGTAGAGTCGAATCAGTGGTCACTTCATCTGCAGCGTTCATATAGTAGTTTTATATATTTTCTTAGAGTACACGCGAACATTGAACATCCCTCTTATTCAAACATAAACGACATGACCACTGCCACACTCTTCCAAAATCGACCGGCATCTAGAAAACCGTTCTCTTTGCGTGTGAGGAATCTTAGTGAGGAAATGGGTGTTCCGTTGTTTGAACACTGCCTTATGGCTCCAGCGAAACTGTTACCGCCGTGGCAGTGGCAGCTCATAGAGTGTGACACATCGTCCATAGAGGTCACTAAGCAGGCACCAGAGGCACATATCAAAATGCATTTCCTTGAACTCCAGTCCAAGTACACATGCACACAGTTTTATACAGACGCTTCTAAGTCAAGTGACGGGGCGTCGTATGCAGCCGTCGGCCCATCCTTCTCGGAGTCCGGTGTACTCCACCCGGAAGCAAGTATCTTTACGGCTGAGGCCTATGCACTATTGTCAGCTGTGAGGCATATAAGGAAATCTAAACTTCAAAAATCAATCATATTTACAGACTATCAAAGTGTCGTAAACTCTTTAAAGTCACCCTGCAAACAGAAAAATCCTATAGTCATTGAGCTCTATTCCGTACTGTATAGAGCGTATGTATCTAACCAGCACATCATTATATGCTGGGTGCCTGGCCATAGAAGCATTGAGGGTAATGTGCTAGCTGACCGAATGGCTACGTCAATAACATCGCACGCTATTAATCCTACAGCCGCAGTATCTGCAACAGATTTGAAAGCTTTCTTGCGTAAGAAACTGCGAAGCCATTGGCAACGTCTGTGGGATGCAGAAACAAATAATAAGCTTCACTTGATTAAGCCACAGTTAGGTTTCTGGCCCTCCGCAACGAGAACGCGGCGAACTGATGTCCTATTCTGTCGTCTCAGAATAGGACACACATATGGCACCCATAGTTTTTTGCTGACCGGAGATGAAGCACCAACCTGCGGTAGATGTGGTGAGAGGCTAACCGTCCTCCACGTTCTCATGGAGTGTCGGGATGCCGAAACAGATAGAAAAAAACGTTTTCCTTTAGCTTACCGCTATCATGTCCCTCTGCATCCCAATATGTTTCTTGGTGAGGAACCGCTGTTTAACACCAAAGCAGTCCTCAGTTTCCTAAACTACGTGGTCCTGCATGTTATAAGCCCAATAAATTCATAGCGAATCCTCTCTCCAGAGGATGCCGCTGTGATGTTAGTTTTGTATAAGCACATGCCTCCAGGCCATTGTGTCTCAAGGGCTCTGTTTAGGTAGTAGTGTTTCTTGACAATTTTATATCTGACATATCTTTTATATCATATCATTCTTTAGCAATGCATCTTTTATGTTCATAGTACACGTCACTAGTCATTGTCATTATCTTATTACATGTAGATTTTACACACTTTACAGCGACTATTTTAGGCCCCTTTACAGCCACGTCACATCTACTTTTTTGAATTCATCACTTCACTGCGAACTAACACTGGCATGGCGCTCTTTGACGAAACCTGGCCCTTGCGCCACTAAAATCCAACAATCATCAAGGCTTAGGAGTGAGGATCAACGGCGAATATCTCAGCAACCTTCGGTTTGCGGATGACATTGTCCTATTCAACAACAATCAGTACGAATTACAGCAAATGATTGAGGACCTTAACCGAGAAAGCGTAAGAGTGGGGTTGAAGATTAATATGCAGAAGACAAAGATAACGTTCAATAGCCTGGCAAGAGAACAATAATTCACGATCGCCAGTCAGCGTCCATAGTCTGTAAAGGAGTACGTTTATCTAAGTAAATTACTCACAGGGGACCCTCATTATGATAAAGAAATATACAGACGAATAAAATTGGTTTGGAGTGCATACGGCAGGCATTACCAAATCCTGACTGGGAACTTACCACTGTCGTTGAAAAGAAAAGTGTACAATCATTGCATTCTACCGGTGCCAACATATGGGGCAGAAAATGGAAGGTTCACAAAGAAGCTCGAGAACAAGTTAAGGACCGCACGAAGAGCGATGGAACGAAACATGTTAGCTCTAACTTTAAGAGACAGGGAGACAACGGTGTGGATCAGAGAGCAAACGGGGATAACCGATAATATAGTTGACACTAATAGGAAAAAATGGAGCTGGGCAGGCCATGTGATGCGTAGGATGGATAACCGGTGGACTATTAGAGTTACACAATGGATACCAAGAGAAGGGAAGCGCAGTCGAGGACGGTAGAAAACTAAATGGGGTGATGACGTTGAGAAATTTGCAGACGCAAGTTGGAATCAGCTAGCGCAAGACAGGGGTAATTGAAGATCGCAGAGAGAGGCCTTCGCCCTGTAGTGAACACAAATGTAGGCTGATGATGATGATGAAGCACTACCAAGCCATCCTCAGCATTTTGCAGAATTTATTGATTATGGATCGATTATCGATTAGCTATTGATTAGGTATCATAGGCTATCGATGACTGACTAAGCTTGTGTAGTCCCAACCATGTTTATCTAGACTTAGCCAGGCCCAGCTTCGCTAGTTCACAGGGCTGTGTGTCATTGCACTTAGACCCTTTCTGCACTGCCGCCTGGATCGGCCCACAGAGTTTTGTTACAGGCCGAACGGCGCAACGCCAAGCTTAAACAGCTCCGCTGTTAAAAACACGCGTGAATACAATGACGCACACTCACGCATCCGTACAACACGCTCGTACACATTGCGCATTTGTACACGCCCACGCACACCAATACACGCAGTTACTACTTGTTTATTTTACATACCTTACAGCGAAGATTTTAGGCCTCTATAGAGCCACCAATACATCTGACACTCCGAATTCACCGCCTCATCGACTTCCCCAAACCTTTTATGGCGCTCTATGGCCATCCCTGGCCCTCGCGCCGAAAAACCCATGCATGATCATCAATGCAAGCAGTTACAGACGCGCACACTCACAAGCACTTGCACACGCACACACACATTCGCACGAATCCAGAAACACGCAAGTACGTACGCACACGCACGCAGGCACAAACCTGTGCACACTCACGCACCCACATATAACACACAGTCGGACGGACATACAAACACACATAAACATGCAGAAGCTCACGCGCGCAAACTCACAAGGACGCACACGCCAACAAAGGCACACAAACACGCGTAAGACATAGGCACGTACGTACATACATACAAACAATCACGTACACAATGCATATTTGTGCATGCAAGCACGCTTACATTTGCACGCACACACATTCACGCAGTTACAGATCCACACGCACGCACGCACGCACGCACGCACGCACACACGCACACACACACGCACGCACACACACACACACACACACACACACACACACACACACACACACACACACACACACACACACACACACACACACACACACACACACACACACACACACACACACACACACACACACACACACAAACACGCGTGCGCGTGTATGTGTTGAGGCACCCTTAGGGTGCCTCAATGCGCACCTCCTTCGCCGCTACGGGAGAGGCGGGCGAGTATGCCAGCACGGCTTCCTAGACAACTTAAGCGTAGCGCAATCAAGGCCTCCGAGTGACGAGACGGGTAGCGTCTAGACGGCATGCCAGTGGATGAACTATTCTCGCAGCTGTCCTTCATGCAATTCGAATGAGCTTCACCAGCAGCAACCATTGTTCTAGGGAATACCGTGCCCTCAACAGAGAGAAAGTACAATGAGAGGAAGGGAGGGAAGTGAACCGAAAGCGTCTTATTAAGGCGAAAGCCCTGTGTCTCATCGTTCAATCGACCTTCAAAGTCCTTGAGCGAAAACGCGGCCACGACACGAAAGGGACTAAAACTATCGTCATCGATGGCTCACACCCACGTAAGCAAGATGGATGATGAATCGAATTAAGATGAATGATAACGCGAATTAAGAGGGATGACTCAGTGAATTAAGTGGGTGACTCAGGCGAGTTATAGGCAATAGAATTAAGATTCATGGCTACACAATTTAAGAGGATGATTAAGCGAATTAAGAGACTGACTAAACGAATTAGACTAATCGAATTAAGAGGATGACCAGGCGAATTACGAGGATGACTAAGCGAATTAGACTAATCGAACTAAGAGGATGAATAAGCGAATTAAGAGGATGAATAAGATAATTAAGAGGATGAGTAAGCTAACTAAGAGGATTAAGTAGACTAAGCAAATTAAGGGGGATGACTAAGCGAATTAAGAGGATGATTAAGCGAATTAAGAGGAATGGTTACGCGAAGTAGACTAAGCGAATTAAGGGGGATGTGTACGTCATGCGTCCGTCTTTAATGTATCCGCGCTTGGGCTTTCGCCTTCAGGATGTCTTAGGGATAACATTAGAGAGCCTGTGATTTTTGCCTACGTTTTTCAGGGGAAGGGGGAGGAGGGCATGTAAACATAAGGAGAAGAGATTTGACACGGGGAAAGGTGAGCAGGGAATGATAACGTGAGAGGGAAAGAATGACGCAGAGTAATGAGGAGAAAGAAAATTAACTTGAGATGGAAAGAGAGATAGCACAGCGAAAGGGAGAGAAAAGAATGAAAACATGAGAGGGAAGACAAATGACACCGAGAAAAGACAAAAAAAAATACGTGAGGCAAACACACATGACTCATGAAAAAGGGGAGGGGGGCATGAAAACATAAGAAAAGAGATATGACACAGCAAAGGGGTAGGAGGACATAAAACATGAATCAGAAAGACATGAAACCAGGGAAAGGGGAGATGGGAAATAAATATTGAGATAAAGATTGATGACACGGGGAAATAGATGGAAGGACATGAAAGGGAAAGAGCGATGACACAATGGAAGGGAATGAAGACGGAAAATAAATTACCGGCAGTTAAATAGAGCGTCTCTCGCTATGAAAATTAGGTGTGTTACTTGTTTTTCTTTTTTTTCCCGACCACTGTCGGAATTAAACAGCGTGATACCGACGAACGACACAGACGCTTGCTGTTTTGATCTTTCAACCACCCCAGTATTTTCATTTCTTTTTTCTTTTGGCTAAATACAGGCTCACCTTCGTGAGCGACTTTTCTTTGGTGCATACACGCGGACTGGCATGACCAGGGGCGGATCCAGGTTTTTTCTGAGGGGGGGTCAGCTTCTGTCATAATGATGATGATGATGATGATAGTAGCCTTTCTTATTTATCGAAATTCACCGTTTCTGCTCACAACAAACCCGCGTTTTATACGGCTAGAGCAACAACTGTAGCCCACCGTGCTGGCTCAGTGGGTGAGCACGAGTTCGCGGGATCGAATCCCGGCCGCGGCGGCCGCATTTCTATGGAGGCGAAATGCAAAAATGCCCGTGTGCTTGCATTGTAGTGCACGTTAAAGGACCCCAGGTGGTCAAGATTAATCCGGAGTCTTCCACTATGGTGTGCTTCATAATCAGAACTGGTTTTGGCACCTGAAACCCCAGAAAGAGGAAGACCTGTAGCGAAGCCAGGTATCGGTTTCTCCGAGCTTATAGGAAAAGGACGTTACCCAATACAGCCATGTGCTTGGCGGCTGTGCCTGATAATACCGGGTGTTCAAAACTAAGCTTTATGATTTTCTTAAAATTAGGCACTGGGAGGCACGCGAAGACCACCTGTACAAATTAGTTATGTGGCCAGGGGGGCATAAAGTGAGATGATAATTATCGCTGTGAGCAGCCCAATTAACTAAATTTAACAATTATTTTTGTCGACTGCAGTAAGTGGGTATGTTTGTATTGAAAACTTAGAGGCAGTCGTGTTTCTACACAGTATCAGTTGGAAGAATTCTTCTAGCGCGTCCGTGCTCCGAGATATCAGACTCCAAATTTCAATTGTCGTACTGCGCAGAGTTATCGAGTCGACGCGAGAGCGGTTTATGCTTTGTGTTGCTGTGGAAGGGAGGCAATTTGAACATTTTTAGGGCATTCACATCTTGATGGGTGAAGTGTTTTCATGAGATTTGTGCATGATAACACCAAACTTTAAGCAGCAGTATGAAATATTCGTTAGCATAGCTCAAGAGGTTTCTGCTGTTGATGGTGCAGTTGTTGCTCTTGATTTCAATAAAACTTACAATACTTGGAAATCAGCAGTCACTTTATTTGCGTAGCCCAGTCAAGGACCATGCATGCCCGGTCTTCTAGTCACCATTACGCACGAGCACTGCCCTCCGGCTTCTCCGCTCGCGCCATTATCTCGGCATGGCAGCTGCCGCCATCTTTACAGGCTGCGCGGTCGCGTGTTACGACAGCGGTTACGGGTTCTTCGATTTTTAACACGAAAGTGTTTTATGCCGGGGTCCACCAAGACTTCACTGACGTATTTCCGTCACGGAAATACGTCAGCTTACAATGTACACGAACATAATACAAAGAAAGAAACCAGAAGAAAAAGTTCCACAAACATGCAAAATTTGGAAATCGAACCCACGACCTCTCGGTCCGCGACGATAGATCGCCGAGCGTTTAACCCATTGCGCCACAAACGCATTTGCAGAGACCTACACAGACGCGCCTTATATATCTAACACTCCTCCGTGAACCCGCACTCTTGCTCGGGGCGGTGCCGCCGCCTACGAGCAGAAAAGAGAAGTACTGCATTATGACACTAACGCGCACCGACAGTGAACGCTTCGGTGGTCTCAGCACTACGACGCCTCGATGCCAGCATTCGAAGGGACGCTGGCATCAAGAAGCACTACCAACGCCACCTAGGTGGCGTTCACCGTACTCAGCACAGCGGAGCGTGGCCTCCGCAATTAGCTCTGAAAATGTTTCTGAAGTTGATCGCGGAGGCTGCAATTACGACGCGCTGTACGCGCTGATTTGACTCGGTGACGATTCAGTTACGTGCTTTGTCTTGCGCGTTGTATTAGTGTGTCAGTTACGTGCTTCGTCTTTCGCGTTGTGCTAGCGTGTGCAGCGTAGTGCAGCTTCCATATGCACGACGGTTGCTCATGGTCATCGACGTTGGTAGTCGTGATGGAGGAGACGTGCCACCAGGCGTCAGCGTGGGTGCATCAACGCCTAAGGGCGCTTTAGCCACAAAACACCAATAGGCATTATATATCAATGTGCAATAAACATTACACTACTTCTGTGAAGACACGTTTCACTTTCGTGTTCTATACCGATTCCTATATAAGAGGGATCAACCACATTTTTTTTTCATTTCACCAGCCGTGAGGGGAAGGGGGACAGTTAATATCTTTGCCAATGCCTCCACCCCGTTGTCAGACTAAACGCCGCACGCAACAGCCGCGTCACATCAGGGAGAAGCTTTGCGCCGATCCTCACTCTCTTGCAAGTTGCATGCCTAATCGTGCGCACGACCATTAAAATTTGGAGTTGGATATCTCGGAACACAGACATGCTAGAAGAATTCTTCCAAGTGAAACTGTGTAGAAACACGACTGCCTCTAACTTTTGAATACAAACATACACACTTACTGCAGTCAATAAAAAGTTAATTATTCAATTTTAGTTAATTCGGCTGCTGACAGCGATAATTATCATCTCACTTTGTGTCCACCTGGCCACATAACTTATTTGCGCAGATGGTCTTCACGTGCCTCCCAGTGCCTAATTTTAAGAAAACCATAAAGCTTAATTTTGAACACCCGGCATATCTAGCCTTTATTGTTTCTTAAAATAAAATTTGGGATGATCTGTTGCAGGTTCGTTATAAATGCGCAAGCACGCGTCCGTTCTTGCAGTTCTGTTGGGACACCTTGATTTCCTTAAGATTCTTTGTGTTCGGCTCCCATCTGCTCCCGTTTCTCAAACCACGCGACGCCATCCTAGGCCCGCGCGCTGGCGTTGGCCGCTGACGTCACGCTCCCCCACTTCGCAGACGCGGCTCGAGGCTTCGCCCCACTCCGCGAGAACGCCCACTCAGGTAAATGGATCCGGCGGGTTTTAGCCTCCCATGCTTAATGTACGACAATAAAACTGCGAAGTTACAATGAAAAACTTGTAGCGTACGAACGTTACTGTGCTCGTGCTGGATATTATCAACGCGTAACTGTGATCACAATGAGTGCTACAGTTAAAAAAAAGTTTCCTATGCGTAGTTCTTAGTTTAGCTGTTAGTTGTTATTATTTATATATGAACACTTCAGCGAGAGATCTCTTTCATTAAGCAGGTTGGTCGCGGAACCGATGAGAGCCGATGAGGCAACCGATGACACCTCTAGGGGAACTACGTTAATCAGGCGCGAAGGCACTTGCGCGCACATCGGCGTGCTTGGCAAAAGGGACGTCCCCTCGTTCATTCGACACCACCTACGGGACGAGTAAGGCACGGCCGGCGCCAGGAGGTCCAAGGTGTTCATGAGAAAAAATAACTATGGCAACTTCGCGACACCACACCCCTGCGGAATACAACTAAGCTTGTGAGCGAGCAAGCTTTACTTCTACATGACTACTACCACTGCTACTCGCGAAAAATACTTTTGAAGAATGCTGGTGGCCATATTCTTTTGCGACAGGGCCATCCCCCTGTCAGCGAGGGGGCGATGCAGAAATCTGAGGGGGTGGTCAGGACATCCGGACATCCCCCCTGGATCCGCGCCTGGGCCTGACCTGCATGCGGTGCCGGCTGCATTTCTCTTGCGATTGTCGTGAACCCGCGTGGTAACCGTCTTAACTGCACGCTCCGCGCAAGGTACTACGTCCAGAAAGACAATGCACATGACACGAAGGCATGGAGTGGGCCAGATCGAAAAGTCTACATTAACAGTAGCGTTACAGAAACTTGTCTAGGGAAAGACGTGATGATCAATATGCAGCGTAGCAGGGGAGCATTTTAGGCCAAGTGAAGCTTAAATTTCTGTTTGAACAAGCTGTAAAATAAGAACAGTAGCACGGTTGTCAAGCGACTCGCCGTGGTTGCTTAGTGTTTATGGTATTGGGCTGCTAAGCACGAGGTCGCGGGATCGAAACCCGGCTACGGCGGCAGCATTTCAATGAGGGCGAAATGCGAAAACATCCGTGTACTTAGATTTAGGTGCACGTTAGAGGACCCCAGGTGGTCCAAAATTCCCAGAGTCCCCCACTACGGCGTGCCTCATAATCAGATAGTGGTTTTGGCACGTAAAACCCTATATAATTTTTTTGGTCAAGCACCTTCATAACGAAGTGACAGAATCGTTCGTTAAACAGGTTACTTCGTTGAAAAGATCGGGTACCTTAGCGCCCCCCATAGAGCAGGTTAAACATGTCCAACCAAATAAGACCTTTATTTTAAATGAATTCAAGGGATGCTTAGAGAAAAGAGTCGCTAATTTTTTATGCACACTTCCTTCGACGGAATGACTGAGTGCTGCCGACTTCATGTGATCGAGGTTCACGCACACTCTGCGGTGGAACCCAGAAGCGATGCACGAAAAGGCAGCAGGTCGTCAAATGCTGCTATTGCAACCACTGTCGCTAAAAGTTTTTGGCTCGTGTTCAGGCTCTTCATTAACGCTTGTCTTCGTCGACTGTCGCCTCTTTTCTGTCCTTGTTGGCTTCGACGAAATCGGCAGTCGTCAGTTCCGAATAACTCACGTCGTCGTCAACCTCGGCGCATTGATCAGCCGTCACACCCGCTGCTGTGTTGCTACGAGAGGCGTGTGGAGGGAGTTTAGCGATTCCTGGTGCTGTGCAGCAGGACTAAAATTCTCGCTGTGATGGGCACGCTCGTAAAGCGCGTCGCTAGTGCTAGCGCTGGTCGCAGGACATTGGTGCATGCGGAGTGCACCGGCATCACAGCTAGGTGCAATCTTGCCAAGCAGGAAACTAGATATCGGTGCAACTAAATTACTTCGTTGTACAGGTCTTCACTGAACAGGCCTTCGCTCGTTAGCGTGATACTTTGGGCGAGGTTGGCGTTCCCCGTCCTCGCCACGGAGTTCCGCAGCGCCCGCATTGTCCAGCTTTCCACCATGGAACCCGGTGACGACACCTCCTCTGTATTTACACCTGCGACTGCAACAACATTGTACATCACAGTTACCAATGCTCCGGATCCTGACATATATTCTCCGGACAAGTTAATGTTGACGTTGCGGACTGACTCAGCCTGTATGAGCGTGTTAGCCAGTACAACCGCTGGGACCCTATCTAGTATGCTACCATAATGCTACCATAATGCTAATTTGGACGAAGCTTCGGGTCACGACAATACCACATTTGTTCGACGCTGACGAACTCGCTGTTACCGCAGCAATGATGTTTGCCTTCTGGCAGTGTCATGGCCACCCAATCATATCAAACGCTATTGCACTGCTCCTGTTTATGTTTTGAGTTTGTTGCTTCTGAGTGCTAATTCCAGTGATAACGAAGCCGACACCGTTCTTCATTCCTGCTTAGATTTTTCTCTTACCCAACTTATTACTAGTCCTACGCGTCGCTCCGCTACCACGACAAATATTCTTGATATTGTCCTAACAAAAACTCCAGACGTTTTTATTGCAATAGCAATTATACGGACACTCCAAGCGAATTTCTGCCGTCGTCGTCGCCATCGCCGTGAGGTTCCGTATGAAGTCCGACGGCGATAAAATCGTCACCACGCGCCGTATGCTGTATGTGCGAGTGAAAGCGCGCAAGGGACGCGCGCTTTCACAGAGAGCGAACACACGACGGAGAGTAAACGTGACGTCTTCCGTCGTGCGAAAGGCCGTGGGGGATGGGAGGGAAGAAGGGGCGGCTAACGTTGGGGGAAGCAACATTGTTAAACAATGTGCGACAGAATAACAGCAGAAAATACATTGGTACACTTCAAAACTTTTGAATTCAAGCAGTCTGGGCCGGCAGAGGAAGACGTTTTTTGATTGTTAATTAAGCAGCTAACGCCAACCCAGTCAGTAGAAATTGAATCCATGGGCAAAAAAAACCTGAATTGGATACAAGCGGTAATCCATGTTGCATCGCGCTAACATGGGAAGAAAAAAAAAACATCATTAAATACATTACAGCACTCTTCAGGAGCAACAGGTTCTTCATTGGGGTATGTTAATTGGATTATTTTACTTGGAGTACCGTTAACTATGGCCCAGAATTTACGAGGATTGGTTTGCAAAAGGGACGGAAGTGTGACAGAATAAAAATGCTATTTCGCACTAGCGGCAGCTGCGTTGTAGTCACTTTCAGTGCGGTAGTAAGCCGACCAAGTAACTTCACTGCGTGAAGCTTTTGCGCGACGAAACAACCGCTTTTTTGTTACGAAGTCTCTTAAAAAAGGGGTTGAACCAAGGGGACCGTGGATGCAAACGACTATTCTCTGCGGCACGAAGCGTTCGATAAGTGACAACAATTTATTTGTGAAAATGCACCAGTTTTCTTCAACACCGCGCTGATCGCAATTAGCGATGTAAGAAGCTGCAAAAGTTTCCATTTCAGCGGTAATGGAAGCCAAGTAGGCTTTGCCGTTATCGCGGATGACCTTCGTAGTTTTTTTAGCAGTAGCCCGTGTGCTGATATGAAAAGTGAGTGCAAGGTGATCACTTAAGCCTTTTAAGTAATGAATTGGGGAAACTACACCAGGGTTCGTAGTGAGGATCAGATCTAGTATGTTAGATGAAGAGGCAGACACGCGTGTAGGTTTCAGTACAAGCTGAGTGAAGTGGAAGTCCAAACAAGTGTTCAAAAACTGGGTACTCTGAGAAGAGTGGGATTGTGTGGGGGTAAAACCGCAACGCGCGTAGAACAATTTAACACTAAACCACGAAAAAGCCAGAATGAAAGCACAAAAACGTTTTCCATGCTGGCTTTAAAAATTTCACGAAATTCAAGCAAATGTGCACGGAGCAAATGCATGTCCCAGAGAAGAAAGGCACGAGATACCTGCTCAAAAGCAGTTTGAAATGCGCGTTATAAATTCGAAATTCTACGATAAATTGGTAATATTTGGTGGTATATTCTAGTGAACAAAAAGCAACAAAATGAGTGCTGAAATTCGAATAAGCGTCAGTCGATACTGAAGCCATGGAAAAGGAACGCGGCTTTACAAGCATTTAGCGCGTGCTAATTATATGCAGTACGGTTTACTATTGTATAGTATGGGCTATAGTATGCCAATTTCGGCAAGGTCGCAACGCTCTCCTCTCCGAACTGCGCACTCAAGCAAAGACTTAGGTCCCCAAGCGACGTTATATTTTCCCCTGAAGCCTCGCGTACACTTCAAATGAACGAACATTGTCCGCGCAAGACGTGCCAGTATGAAATACACACTTTTTTTAGAAAAACTAGGATTCTCGCAAATTCTATTTCAGAGGATGCTAAGCGCAGCCGTTCACGAAAGTAATCGGACTACGGCCACGAACAGAGAACGTAACTCTGGCAGACTGCAAGCGTCGCTCACGCATGAACACGTCAGCTGCAATAGCTCCTGAACCAAGTGCCGAGATCGAAATGTCACCAACTTAAGTAAAGGGGATTAATCATTACATACGAAAACATTACGGTTGCTTTAATGCACCTCGTTGGAATCTACAAACAGCGAAGCGTTGTATTACACGCATAAAGAGTTGTAAAACTTAGTTTGCGTTATTTCAATGTCAACCACAGAATCCACGTCACAAGCTGCACATGTGATACGCAGTGTTGCAGACGCAGTGATCATCTCAAAGAACTAATTGGCGCTGGCTTTTTTTAGATACGGGCGATTGTGGCCTAAATCGGGCTGCTGTACTAGAGAACGTAGCTACTATCCAGCCATTCGACACATTTTTCCAATTGTGAGCTTTTAGGCTACACAGCAGTCAGCAAAGAGACGCCCGCAACATAGCATCCACAGATGTGAAGTCACGGGTATGGGCAGCGGCAACACAGTCACGTTTCAACACGCCCATTTCAGCCTTACACATCAGAAAAATACAGCTGTTAAGTTTTAACCCCGAAGGAAGTCATTGCAATTCCCTGGGTTTTGTTACGGGGCAATGTATTTGCATACGCAGGAAAAAAACATCGAAGGTTCCATGTAGGGCGCGACTGTGCTATCGTGCTGTCAGATGAATGGAAATGATTTTCCGCGGTGGTAGCGGGAGAGAATGGCAGGCAAAATGCTTGATGATGATGATGATGATGATGATGATGTACCTCTGTCATGGCTCGCACCCACTAAGGCGGACAGGCCAAGAATCGGGCGGCAGTGGGAATACTAAAGAAAATTCATATTTGAAAACAAGCAAACAAGAAAAGCCAAGTAAAAGACAGGACTTACCGGGTGTCTTCATTTTCTTTCGTCTGAAAAATTAAGAAAGAAGACAAAAGAGTGAGCACCGCCTTATAAAATATAATAAAGAACTATCGCCATTTCGGTCACACTGCCTTCATTCCTGTGTTTTCCGGCGACGGCAATATGCTTCGAAGTTGCAAACGAGTGAAGAGCTGAAAATATTTGGTGCAAGGGCGCAATCGTGCAGACAGGATGCGCCGTCTTTCCAATATATGCTGAGAAATTCTGTTATGTTATCAAACCCACCAATGTACAGTGCGCCTCTTGAGGTCGGAGACCCGGAGGCAGATTCGGCTCCTAAAGGACCTGCTTCTACTGGGGTGTTCAAGGATTTCGTCCCCGAGCAGGGTCGCTCCGGACTTCAGCCAACAGATCAAGGTGGTGTCTCTAATCACAGAAGTTCTGTGGCGTGTCACTCGTCCCAGAGTGACCGGTAAGCCTCATGGGCCTCCGCCAGGCCGCCAGTGACCAAACTGGGAGAAGTAATTATTCCGGACCAAGTGGAGAAAGTTTTGAGGTTGGGACCTAAGTTCTGCATTCCGCCCAAGGTTGACAAAGTCGAGACGTTGTCCCTTGTTAGAACCACCGCGAGTAGAGCTGCTTCCCCCGAATGCGAAAGGGTAGTTCTGGAGTGTGTTAAAGCACTTCCATTGGGAACCTCCGGTCCCTGTCGACCTAAGGTATCAACCGTCGTCGAATCGCTGCGGAATAGTGACTTCAAGTTGCTAGTGTCAGACAAAGAAGGCGGCTTTGTTGTGTGCCACTCTCTGCAATTTCACCTTTCCGCAGAATCCGCTCTCAAAGAAATTTCAAGGTGGCCGATGGGTTCAACCCTTCCAAGACAAATAAGTTCTCCGTAGGCAGGAGTGAAAAAGCCGGTCTAGAAAAGTTGTCTAGTGCGATGAAGCGCTCCAAAGAAATGTGCCTTTCCGGCTTTTTTACTGTTGAAACTCACAAAATTGGCAACCCCTTTAGAGTCATTGTTTCAGAGGTGGGCACTTGGCAGAAGTGCCTCGGGCCCTAGCTTCTGGAAGGTCTCAGGCAACTTCCGATAAATGACCCGTTTGTAGTACACAACTCCACAGAGGTAGACCAGTTCTTGAAGGAGTCAAGTATCAAAAGAGCACAGGCATTCTCCATAGACATGAAGGACTTATATTATTCCCTACCACAAGATGGCCTAGAAATGATAGGCGAAGTCTGGTTCCAGAACGTAGTTGGCACTAACGTCGCCAATTTCCTGGACCTGCTGCAGGTTTACCTAAGATCTACCGTTGTCGTGCATAATGAAGAGTTCTATGTGCAAAAGAACGGGACATGCATAGGCTCTCGCATTGCGCGCATAATGAGTGATTTATTTTTGGCTCACTATGATAGTCTCCTCCAAGAGCAACTCAGCACAACAGGGCCTGTGAAAGTGTTTCGCTAGGTTGATGATTTTCTAGTGATCCTCTCTGCCCTGCCTAATAAAGCCACAGCCCTGTTCGACCACGTTCTTGAAAAATTCAGGAGCATCTATCGAGGTTTGACGTTCACAATGGAATTGCCCGAAAACGGCAAAATCCGCTTCCTTGACCTTGCACTACACCTCCAGGAGGGGAATACTTGTTGGATGTATGCCCCGCGTTCAAAAAAGCACCTCCTCCCCTACACATCCAACCATTCAAAAGTTGTGAAGCGCTCCATCGCCCTAGGGGCCCTTAGAAATGCTGTCGTTTGCTCTTGCCCTGACTTGATGTCCAGCAGCTTCTCCAACCAAGTCCAGCGGCTTACGGCAAGTGGCTATCCTGCACAACTGCTGTCATCCTTGACGGAAGCTTTATTGCAAGAGGTTCGTTCACCCATGAAACAGCGCGAAGTGGTTGAGGAGTTAACCAAGACTTTTGCGATCCAGTATATACATGGTGCGTCCCATCGCATCAAGAAAGCCGAAGGCCGGGCTGGTGTAAACTTGGTGTTTACCGCGCCTAACAAGTTGGGAAGGCTGTGAAAAAAGTCAACGAGAGCCGGAGAACACCTGGACTGTGCAATAAGCAACATGTCGCCAAGCCTGTAGATTGCAATACCAATGTAGTGTATTCCATTCACACCTCTTCTGGCTGCACTTACATAGGGTAAACGGGACGTTGTATTTCTGATCGTTTGCGTGAGCATGTGTACTGTGTCAAGATTAAGACTGTCAGTAATCTGGCTGTTCATTGTGCAAAGTGTGGCTGTTCACCACTCCTAGATAACACACGTGTGCTGAGAAGGTACAGCAATCAGAGGGCCAGAGAAATCTTTGAGACCTTTTCAATGTGTCAGTTAGGAGTCACCTGTGCAAGTGCCCCATCTATAGCTCTTTGGATAAGGAACTTAAGTTCCTCGGGAGTTAATCAGTTTGGCTTGTGTCCACCTTGTGTATTGTTATTTTGTATTTTTTTAATGTTCTTGACGTATGCGCAGCAGGAGTTAACTGACGACGACTCGCCTTCCATTTCCTTTTTTTTCTCTTTCTGCCCGTTGCGAATTGTATATATTTGCGCAGGCTTCAATAAAGGTGTTGTTGGCGGTCAGCACTTGTCCTGTGTTCTCTCTCATCCGTGTTTTTGGCGCTATTTTAAATATGAATGATCCGTACCAACTAGCGCGCACCCGGACCCTTCTGGCTCATAAGAAATTAGTTTGGCGTGATTCTGCAACATGGACAAATGTTTATTTGTAATCCAGACCCGCGCACCTTGAAATAATAAAGCTTCACTTTTAATGAAAATTTCGCACTCGTATAGGGATTGAACGTGGGTCCAACGCCTTTCGAAATTGGTTACTACGGGTGAGCTAGCCCGGAGGCTAAAAGATCACTAAGCGAGAGCTTTGCATAAATCCGCAATTCTCGTGGAACATGTATGTGCCAAGATTTTCATCGATTTGATTGCATCAGTAAGTTACAAACAAGTTGAAGAATACTTTCTTGTCGAGGGATTGCACCTTGAGCTAATCTATTGTCTATTCACCCGCGCCAACCATGAAACGAGCAAGTCGAAAAGCGAATGCAAATTAAAGGATAACTCCAAGAGCATGGGCAAAGAATATGTTAAGTTCGACGTGCGTAATTCCGAAAAGGTAGGGGAACTTTATGAAAGCTATAAATTGTTATTCACACTGGTTCAGCGCGAAGCTACAAAGAAAACACGTATAGGGTCTCCAAAATAGAAAAGCTGTGCGGTTTAAGAAACATTCGTCTTGGCGTGTGTGGTTCTACCACACAGCTTCTACTCGCTTCTACACACAGCTTCTAGCAGCTTCTACTCGGCCAACAAATACGCTTGCACTGGCTGTGGTGGCGGTCGCCCGCACCGTCTCTTATCTCCACACGGCTCTGACCTTTGTATGCGCTGTGCATTCGCCACTCAGTTTCCGTTGAAGCGATAGACCGCACGATTCGTCGCCCGCTGCAGCTGCTGCGCCAGCAATTTGACAGTCGTTGTCTGCGGTCATTCAGTGTGATCTATTCATGTTTGCTTGTGCGCGATGACACCACGCTTGTCAATTCAGTTCGAAAGCGAATGTATCCAAGTTTATGCAGCCGATATAAACTACTATCCCTACTCCGAATAGCTCTCTACCAATTTGCTGTCGCAATTGATGCTTCGCCTTTCGCGCGAAACTGCGACATTTTTTTTCCGAAAGAAAGTTATGCAGTTGCAAAACATTCTTCCTGCTCCGGGGATCGACCCGGCAATAATGTATTTCATGGGTCGCCGTTCTCCATCTGACTTAACCAGAATGCTAGCAGATACATAGACATATGATAAATTATTAAACAAATCTAAGTACAGGTACAGTGAGTATGGCAAATAAATTTTGTGGAATTCCGCATAGTAATGCAGCCGGGTCTAGCATGCATCGACCTAAAAATTCTTACTGGCCGCAAGATGCGCGAAGGCTTACAAACGTGAACAATGGTAATTTTGCCGCGGCTAGCTGAATCAATCCGAGTGTTCCCGAACGTAAACAGAAAGGGCGGTTGTGAAATACAGACAGAAGATACCTATAAATTAGGGGTGCCGAAAGGAGTAAGGTAGGGGCCGAAAGTTGGGAGAGCTGCATGCGATGCAAGAGCATGGCGAACGTACCCTGCTGTAATCATGTATATAAGACACGTGGTGTCTGCATGTTGCGGTTTCTGTCTGCGCCTCCACACGTACGTTCACAAAGGCTAAGCGCCTGAGCGCAACCTTAGAGCTACTACTTTACCACCGGGATCACACTCGTCGCGTTATCACTGTTCTTGAAACCAGAGACATGCAATCTCATGATACCCCCGTTCTTGTTTAGCACTCTGATTTAGGATTATCCAAAGAGCACACCAAGGAGAGAAACAGCTTTGATGTACAGCAAGCAATGCGCACGACAAGAAATGATTCGTAATTTACACGACTCGGACTGTAAGCTGAACGCCGCGGAAAGGTGGGTAGGCGTATACAAATGTATGGTGCGCCCACAAAATATGGTCAGCGTTTTAAAATGTACCGTAGCTCTCTACGAGGTGGCAAAACAATGCAGCCTTTTGGCAGTTGTATGGAATAAGCAACGCCATTTTTAGTGTTCTGGTTGCATTATTCATTATCATTGCATTATTCATTACCACCAGCTTCGCAATTATGTAGTTTAAGGCAAAACTTCCCATGAAACTGATGTGGAGCGTTCCAGAAATACGTAAATGAGCAGTTTTGAACGTCTTGTTAGCAGCCGTGCGGCATCCATAACAAAGCCCTTCGTATACGAAAAAAATATTTAAAAATACATGTGGCTTGTCCGCTTGCGCGCACAGATTTGCAGTGCTGTCAAACTTGCCACGATCGAAGGAACAGAGAATTTAGAACGGAATGGTGCAGCTTGAAAATGTCGCTTGTCTACGTCTGTCTCCTTCGCCGTCCATTTTCCGAGTTCGCGCTGTCTTAAGTCATGGCTCAAAGATGGACAGGGGAAAGACGCAGGCGTTCGCTGCGCCATTTACGGCACTGGCATACTTGCTCGAGAAACAGTATACAATATCCGCAAGCGGACTAACACACGGAGTGTATCAGAGCACTGCAGCTACGACGCACAAGCAGGCACGCATGTGCCTTTATTATTTCGCGAGCTTACACAAAATGGGGATTTAACAAGGATGAATCTGCTGAGTTAGATGTTTCCTAGAACAATCTGCAACAATGAGTTTTGCTTAATATTGGCGACGTTTAATAACTACTACTTGCCAAGTTGCGGATACAAAGAAACCCACCGTGTAATGCTTTAAGCCATTGCCAAGATCCGTTTGGCCATCCTCAGCTAATGTGGTTCGGTATATTTTTGAACATTGGACAATATAAGCTGGAACACCCTTCATATACCGGGTGTTGAAAATCGAGCTTTACGGAATTTTTTTTAAATTGCCTGTGGCGGGTAGAATAATTGTTATCGTTCAGATGGGTTATTCGAAGAGGCGGACATTAGTAGCACGAGAAATCGAAACACATATTCAACCAATGCACAAAAATTGCCTAATGAACTTTAGTTGATTACTTTACGACACATATTGTAATTTACGAATTGTAGCCGGTGAGGTTACAAGCCGCATCCACTTGAAATGAATTTCCAGGAAGACAGCAGTTTCGAGATATTATTTGCCAAAGTGTGGGACGAAATACATGGGCGCTTCAGATACTTTCGTGCTTCAATGTATAAAACAGCATTTTGGTAAAACAGGGGCGCTATAACGTAAAATGATTCCAAGCTGTTTGGATTCCAAACTCCTGACGTCAAATTTACGTAACCACCGACGTAATCATCGGGCGGTGACCCGCAGCGTTGTCTTAACAACCCAATCAAACACTCTCCTCGTTTATAGGGGGTCCCCTTTGTTCGCTTTCAAAACCAATAACATTGTCCACACTAAGCGGTTTTTCTTATCTAATTGGCTGAGAAGAGGCGAGGGGCACGCTCTACTAGAGGGTTTTGATGGGACCGAGCCAGCACAGTGAAAATAGACACAGCCGGGCTCGACTGGAGCGCGCGCTCTCTTTGTACAGCATTCTAATCGGGGCTAGTTCTTGCATATCGCCGCTGCTTAGTGAGGCGCACTGCGACCTCACCCTGCTTAAAACCCCTATATATATATAAAAAGTAGCGCCATTGTTAGATCTTGCCGCCACCGCGCTCACCCCGGCGTTTCCTCCTCGCCGCCTCCTCGCCGCCTCCTCTCGCCCCAGCCTCCTCCGCGGCCAATCCGTGTCACGTAGAAGCACGCGTCGCGCTGTTGTACATTTTTTTTTCTTTCCAGCGCGCTCCGACCGCCATTCCCAGGCCTGTGCGACGAAAGTGCTGCACGCATAAACGGATCACACGTGTTAGAGACAAGAACTTCCTTGTGATGGCATGCTGCTCCGCCTTCAGTTGCTGCAACCGACAAGGCGAGGGCAAAAGGCCTTTTTTAGATGCCAGAGCATCTTATGCTCGGGGCAGTGTCCATTCTGCGGCCCTCATTTTCCTTTCCTACGCAGATGTGCGCTCTCCTCCTCCCCTCTCCGCCACAGGTGCGGCGCAGCAAATCATTGCATATAACTCTCTCTCTCTCATCTCTCCCTCTCTCTCTCTAAGGGTACGCCGGTAGGCGGCGCAAGTGTCGCGGCGCAGCATAAAGCGCGCGTTCGCTGTGCTTCCGTCATTGGGCGTGTTAGCGCGCTCCGAACTCCGAAGGAGCACGCTCGAGTGCGACGCCTTCAGAGCTTAACGGAGATTTTTGCCGACTGCTTTCGGGTAGGGAGCCTACATGCAAGCGCTGTTTTAGGGTGGTGACAACCTTTGTAAGGGTACTTGCCGCCGGCAGCTAAATTGCGGGTAAAGTTTTCCGCCAAATATAGCATATGGGAATCAAAATGGCGAAAAGACCAGCCGACAGACCACGTTTCCCGCACCCGTTGGTGCCGTGAAACTAATTCCTTTTTGAAAATAAACTGTGGCCTCAGCGGCCAGAGACCCATAGCGTGTCTGAGAGCAGTGCATGACACGTCTAAGTTTTAGTTAAACAGGCTTGTAAGCACAGTTTTTATTACAGCACACTTCGAAAAACACCCTTTATATATTGTGTATACAAGGGGAAGGCAACGACAATGTTTAATGCAGTTCACATTCTTGGCGTGAGAAAATACTACCAGGAGCACGCCACCGTTCCTTATAACTTGTTGCTTTGTATGCTATTAAAAAAAACTTTCATGTGTTAAAATAAAAGGAACAGGCAACAAGTATATTAAAGATGGATGCAGGTTTCGTTTGCGCATAGCTGCAAAACTAAATTAAAGAAATTTATTAGATCGCGTGCCAGAATGGGTACATCAGAGCGTCACAAAAAGAATGCAGGGATGCGCCGCGACTTCTAGCGAAATTGATAATCAAAATGGCTACTCACCAAATTTGGCGGTAAATATAGCGCTCAAAATTTTGGAGTTGTCACCACCCTAAAACAGCGCTTACATGTAGGCTCCCTACTTTCGGGCGCACGAACGCGCCGTCTGGCGAATGTTGCATCCGCGACCGCTATTGCATTGCGCGCGCTTTTAGGGGCGAAGCTCCTTAGGGTGTGGGTCTGTCCCTCCTCTGTAGTATGTAGTAGTAGTAGTAGTAGTAGTAGTCGTTGTCGTCGTGGTAGGTTGCCACGTCTAATTTTATGAAAAAAAAATTCCGAAAGTTGTGTCAGTAGCGCGGAATCGAACCAGGGACCCCTCGCTTCCGAACGCGCGGCGCTAACTACTACGCCACGAAACGGACATGGACACACGCACCACGATGACAATAAATACCCAACATTAACGAAAGACTACGCGTGTCTAACGCGTTTGTGCTAGCGCGTTACGGCCCGTGTAAGAAGCTGGTGTAAGATGCTGTGGCCTCTCCGCCTTACCCCCGTATTCATAAACGCTCCTCGACTTGAACTTGACTTGCCACCGCCTTGGGCACTGCGTTCGAAACGCGTTGAAGGCGGTGGCAAGTCAAGTTCAAGTCGAGGAGCATTTATGAATACAGGGGTTATACTCTCTCAGCAGTCATGTGATGGCGTCGGCAAACGCGGTGCACGTTCCGGCATGTGTAAACGGCTGCGTAAGACGCTGTGGCCTCTCCCCCTTACTAGAGAGTACTGCACGTTGCTAACGCGTTTGTGCTAGCGTCCCCTTAAGCGGGAGATGGTGCAATTATAATGAAGGGCGCTGTTATAAAATAGGAATGACGTCACATATGGCGCGTGTCATTGGTGGAAGTCAATCGTTCGATTTAGTGCGGTGAGACTGGGCGAATTACACGGAAGATTCACTGTTTACCGATGATTCCCTCCGGAGCTTCGCCCACTCATCATCATTCACCCCGTGGATATGCGTTTTTTTTTTGAAGATGGCGCCGCCGATAAACACCCCCCAGCAGTTTTTGATAGACGATGAAGAGAGAGAAGAAGTTGACGCGCGGCGACGGACGCAGCATCAGCGGCTTATGTATGCGATGCAAGCTGTTCGTGCTGTTCTCAGAGTTACCCTATCAGACGATTTATTTCTGCTCCGCGGTATGCTGACTGATGACTCATTGCCGATCGCAAGAGGACGGAAAGCCTTATGATCCGAGGCATCCAGGATTATGTGATCAACCTTGTGCCCAGGTACACGGACACACAATTCAAAGAGCAGTACCCCAACATCTTACATGATACCATGAGGACCTGGAGAAGTCATACACATGAACGTAGCGACAAGAAGGCGCTGAACTGCGACTGTTCGGTTACTTACCTGAGTGTCTGGCAAGTAATGATCGGGCCTTCATTTTCGGTTCCTAGATAAGCTCAAACCGCGCCAACACGCGAAGTTCCTTATCATGCCTTAGAGCAGACGCCCGGCTGCGCAGTGGCGGCAGGAACGAGTGGGCAAGGAGCACGGACTTGCCTAAGTGGAAAGAGTCGGAAACACGTCATTTTTCCGGAAGTCGTAGCAGGCGCGCGCTCTCGCGCACCGTCTCCCAAGTAGCCTTGGCCAAGGAGGCACACGGCATGGACACGGCACCCAGCCAGACGGTCGTGTCATCGGACTACTCCAGGAGCACCTTGCAACGACTGCTGCTGAGCTGCCACCCCGACGCACGCGTGGCAAGGCGGAGCCCTCCGACACGGCTGCCTGACAGGGGACTGACCAGAAGGGAGAGATCCCTCCTACTACGCCTTCGGATTGGCTGCTGCTGGACAGCCGCCCGAAGCTTCCGCCTGGGAAGAGCAGACTCCCCAGCCTGCTCTATGTGCGGGGCAGACGAAACACTGGAGCACCTCCTATGTTCCTGCCCCGCACTCGACCAACACCGCAACACCATGGTGGCTCAACTCCGCCGCATGGGCCTACCTTCTGGTACCAGCACGGACCTGCTGCATCCAGCCCGCAATCCCAACCAAGTGTTCAAGGTGGTCCTCGGCTACCTTGCGGACACTATCCTGGCTGACCGGCTGTAGGGACACCCTGCCCGAGACGAGGACGACTGCCCTCTCCCTTCCACCCTTCTCCCACTATTTCCTTCTTTCTCCCCCCCATTCCCCTCCCCTCAGATGCTGAGCCGTGCTCCCTATAAGGGCTGCAGAAATATGCATCTTTTCCCACCTCGAACCTCTACTCTACTACTCCCAAGTAGAGCGCGTAGAGCACGCTCCGTGATCACGCACCGGAAGTCCCTTTTTAGCCGTTAAGTTTAAAAGAGCGCGCTCTGCTGGCTATAGCGTGCTCGAGCGCCTTAACTTAACGCGCCCATTCTCTCTGGCGCTGAGCCGTGCTCCCTCATGGGCTGCAGAAGATAGCGCCAAACTTTCCTTTTCCATACGAACCACTTACTACGCCATTATCTCTCTGTGCAACGATGTGCGAAACGCCATGAACAACGTCAACGTCGGCGCTAGTTGCAGCGGCAGCGCCACTGCCGCGGAGCAGAGGAAGGCTACGGAAGCCGGGGTTGTCGCGTTCGGAGCTTCGGGCACAGCTGCAACGTGTGCGAGCGGCTTTGGTTCGACAACAGCCTGAGAAATGTTGGGAAGGTCCAGAACGAACGTCAGCGTTGGGGCAAGTCGCGAACGTTCCGATCGAATTGCAGGAACTCGTGCAATGGCTACCCATTAACGTTCCCGACGACGCGGCGATCGACGTACACATCAAACGAAAACAACCCCGTACAAACGTCTCCTCTCTTCTCAATACATTCTCTCACTCTAACTTTCATTGGGTTGTGTTGCCAAGTGAAACGAAACGGAAACTCGAGGAGCACCCCCCGCGATGCTTTCGCATCCCACCATGGTTGCCCGTAGGGTGAGATGATGTGATTTTTTTTGCCTACCATCCGGCGAGCGCAAACGCTTGCTGCACACTTGGTATTTGCGCCGTCTCGCATCGTCGTGTGGCTACTTCCTAAACGGCATTATTAAGGGCAGTTACTGACTGACGAAGCAAAATAGTGCCTCAAAAACTGCTCCGCAGGTCGCGATCGTAGTTTTCCGCGGATTTATCTGGTAGCGCGTTATGTATCGTCTGCCACGGCAGGGTCGACATGAGCGGCGCCACTGTCGAGATCGCGCCTCGATCGCGCTGGCCGCGCCGAGCGCGACAGTGGAACAGAGGAGGAGGGAAGTGGTTGGTGCTACTTTTTATATATAGGTGTTTTAACCCTGCCTAATGTCCCTATAAAGTAAAAGTACTGCCATCTTTTGATCAATGTCGCTTCTTTCTCTCCTGTATCTCCGACTGGACGATGATAGCGCGCGCTTTCTCTTCTTTGTTTTCATGGAGGAAAGAAACAAAACAGGAGAGGCCCTGACGTCACGTTTTTGAAGCCGGAAGTGCAGCCATGTTGGTGTGCCATCTCTCTCTGCGCCTCCAATCAGGGGTTCTGCAGCTCGCCGGAGCAGATGGGCGTGAACTTTGAACTTGCACTGTTACGAGCCGCCGCAAATATGCTGCCGACGCGCATCAAAACAAAGCCTACAAACTTCTGTAGCAGTTTTAGTGATGCAGACGCGCTCCTGTGTTTTTCCGTGGCACGTTGAATACGACGACGAAGACCCGCGCCCTGATTGTTGAGTGTGTTTTCTGCTGGCTGACACTCACACTCACAGACCCAAAACACAACTTTCAAGCTTACACACCACACTCCAAAGTCAGCTTTTCTCGCGAACAATAGGTGCAGCGAGAAAGACACCGGCGGAAAAATCTTATCTCACTTTTCAGAGGCCAATAGCAGCAGCGAAAGCTTCAGGAGCGTGGTTGCTATGGAAACGTTGACATTTGGGGTACCCGTCAAAGTGCTCCTTTGCGAAAAACAGCACGTGACTTCCGCCACACTCTCTCCAATACGTCCGTGCTGGCCGGGGCCTCTCCTGTATTTCCTTCCTCCATGTTTGTTTTTCACATTTTGTTTTTTCCGCCTCAGAGTCATGTTGAAAGTCGCTCTGCGCAGCCGCAGTCGCCGGCGGCGGCCGCGGCGCGCGCCCGGCCTGAAAGCTTCAACGAGGACTTTCTACGGGCGCCACCGTAGACTTGCTTTCGCAAGCAAAAAGCAAAGAAAAAAAAAACAAGCGCTTTAGGAGAGGAAACTCTAGAGGAAAGAGTAGATGGCGGTACTTTTACTATATAGGCACTTTAACTCTGCTCAGCTGTTCCCAGCCGATCTGTGCGGCGCGCGCAACGCTGGAAGATGGGGTCGGGCGCGCTTCTTACCTCACCGTGCATTCCAGGACAAGTCGCCTAATTGTAGAAGACGCGTGAATGGTTCATCTAGGGTTCTTATATATGCATGCAGTGTTAACGTATTATTACACCGAGCTCCTTTAAGTTCACTGGGGAACATGAAGATTTATGCGCCGGGAGAACAGCTCTCCACCATCAAACGCATATGCATTTTGAGGAACCAAAATAAATATTTATTGCTCGTATGCACGTATACCCTTGTCACACGGCACATGTAATGTCATTACATGTGCCGCTATGTTTTTGAAAATATACTTACATTGATGGCGGGACACAAGGTTGTCATTTGCACTGAGCCGATATCTAGGCGACGGTGAGGTGGTTTGGGAAACGGCACATTCCTTATTAATGGACATTTTGTTTTGCCGGCGTGTCACTATCACAAGTTCGGTATTTTCACGAAATCATGTCGATTTTTCCCGTAGTGTTTACGTTTCACAAGGCCAGCCGATCATATTTTGTAGCATTGGCATTAAGAAGGTAGGTCAGACAACTCTTGTAATTTCATGTATAACTTTTTTATATTTTTTTATTTCGAATGTTCGCCAAACAGCATAAATCATTAAATATAACAATGTAGGCCGGTTTCGGCGATAAACAGCAAGAACGCTCGATGGTTGCTTCCATAGAGCCATGATTCATAGTCCGGTGGTCGCGCAGGATGAAGGCCCACTGTTTTCAGGCAGCGCCGTCGGACCTGGTTTAGACTAGGGCATGTCCACAACAGGTGTTTGATTGTTGCCGCGGACGCTCGAGCTGGGCAAGATGGGCAGGTATCCGCAAATGATCCACGGAGGTGTTGTGGCCAGGCATACGTGACCGATGGGGTAAGTGCCACCCCCACACGGAGTCTCCGCAACACCACCTCCTCCTGGCGTGTAAGGCCGCCGGGAGGTTTGAACCACACGGTGGGATTAAATCACGTGTGGTGCGGCGGAGAATCTCCTTGCGGTGGAGGAAATCGCCCTGGGGGTCACTTGGGAAGCATGCTTCCACAGCTAGTGGCACCTCACTGTGGGTGGCGGTGTCAGCTTTTATGTGAGCAGAAATAGTGTCCCGTGGGATCCACTTTATCCGAATCTGACCGGGCATCTGTGCTGTCATTCGGTGTATTTCGCTTGCGACAGGGTGGGCATTGCAAACCTTCCGAATCGCCTTTATGGCCGAGGTGCAGTCAGTGCGTATTATAATCGCTGCTGGCGATGTGGAAGCAGCTATTACCAAGTTTGTTGCGTCTCATATGGCTAAAAGCTCAGCACTGACCGATATTACCGGAGTTGTCAGACGGTACACATAATTTGCACTTATGGATGGGCGCCCTTGCACCACGGTGGACGTAACCACTTGTATATCCGTGCAGCTCGCATCGGTGTAGACCAGCAGTGAACCTGTCGGGAGTGCGGCATCGGCTTCTTCCATGTGGCGGCGGAAGGTAGCCGAAGGGCGAGGGACGTGATTTCGGAGGCGGCCGATGGGTTTGTTGTCAGTAAGTTAAAGAAAGGTAGGTGGGCAAACCCGTACACAACAAACAACAAAAAAACCATACACATACACACTCACTACAAGATCTAAAATATGACACAATGGCGGGAAAGAAAGGTACAAAATTATCTTCAAGCTGCCAATCATGGGCACGTACGGGCACTCGCCGAAGACGTAACTGTATAAGGCTGAACAATACCCCTTTGTGCATCGAGGGTTGAGTTACGCACGTGCTACCGCTAATAAATGACACAACAAACCTCGAGCATGCTTAAGGCCAACTTCACATCTTTTATGACTGAACAACACCGCACTGTCTGTGAACTTCACAGTGCACATGCAACGGCGACATTGCAACGAAAAGTGACGGTGTTTCGCCGGTCAATGAAGCTTTATGCTCAATTTCTGATTGCTGTAACGGACCTGTCTGCACTACTTAAAAGAGACCGCAGCTAACAGCAACCTTATCAACGACATCCGCGCGCCGTTATTCGAACTTGTTGGTATGCTTTACATAACATCTATAAGGCCGCTTTCCGGAGTATGGGCTTATTTATTAAAATGAAGACTTCAAAATGTCGCCCCACCTCACATTTGAAAAGGCGCTTCTTTTTTCTATTCTGTGTGATCGCAGATGTGCAGTTTTAATTGCCTTGTTTTGCAGATATGCTATTTGTGCACGATAATTCTTGCCATGCTGAATAATTTGCTCTTAAAGAAGGCGTATTACATTACTTATCTTCAGGTGCGCAGAAGCATTTGCAAAGCCAATTTTATTGTTCAGTAATAACGGTTATCTTGGTTTAAAAATAAGTGCGTCTGAGTCAATAATAAACTGCTCGATAGGTATGGGACCAAATCGTGAAACTTAAAAGAGATAGGCTTTCACAAGAGATGTCAAGTGGGGTTTAAAAAAAATCGGATGCAGGTGGTTACCAGTAATATCATCGTGAACTCCCAAATGACAGAACAACACTTTGTAGTTCTGGCATAAAACAAGTTGAGCATAAATAAAAGTCTTCTAGGGCGCGTAAGAATAACCTCAATATTTAGAAAGCCAACATCCGACAGCATTAATTGAAACAAGACAAAAAAATTACTCACGAGAACAGAAATAAATAATTCTGTTCTCGTGAGTAATTTTTACTCTCGAGAACAGAAACTTACAGCCATCCTATTTGTGTTAAAGCTTAAGCTTTAACACAATTAGGATGGCTGTAAGTTTATGACTGAGAACGATATTGGCCTGTGACAACAACGCACAAAATATAACGCGCTGGACTATCTGATTGATACAAATCGGAATGAACAGAAATTGCAACATCTTAAATCACAAGACAATATTTGTTACTTGTTAAAAATCCAAAACACGGCTTTCTGTGGATGAATTTTTATATTTCGGAACATTTCACCACCCTTCTATGTGTACTACAGGATGGAAGTTTACACAAGCAGCCTCCAGTTACTTATGACTTTGCGCAAGCCAAATTGGTTTTATGCTTGCAAATTTACTAATTTCACGTTCCTTCCCTTGACACCCCTGCTCAAATGTTCATCAACCACCGGTTGTCTGCCATATGCATTACATGATTTGCGTCGCATAACACTCGGACCGCTTTCTTGCGCGATGGGTGCTACATATACCTGTTGAAGCTTTCGCTGGATCTGAAACTGAGACGCGTCGCACAATCCTCAGGGCGCTCCCTCGCGCTGCGCGTATACGTGTTGAAGCTTTCGCTGAGCGAAGCCGAGACGCGTCGCATAATATTCGGACCGCTTCTTGCGCGATGGGTGCTACATATACCTGTTGAAGCTTTTGCTGGATCTGAAACTGAGACGCGTCGCACAATCCTCAGGGCGCTCCCTCGCGCTGCGCGTATACGTGTTGAAGCTTTCGCTGAGCGAAGCCGAGACGCGTCGCATAATATTCGGACCGCTTTCTTGCGCGATGGGTGCTACGTATACCTATTTAAGCTTTCGCTGGATCTGAAACTGAGACGCGTCGCACAATCCTCGGGGCGCTCCCTCGCGCTGCGCGTATACGTGTTGAAGCTTTCGCTGAGCGAGACCGAGACTCGTCGCATAACACTCGGACCGCTTTCTTGCGCGATGGGTGCTACATATACCTGTTGAAGCTTTCGCTGGATCTGAAACTGAGACGCGTCGCACAATCCTCAGGGCGCTCCCTCGCGCTGCGCGTATACGTGTTGAAGCTTTCGCGGAGCGAAGCCGAGACGCGTCGCATAATATTCGGACCGCTTTCTTGCGTGATGGGTGCTACGTATACCTGTTGAAGCTTTCGCTGGATCTGAAACTGAGACGCGTCGCACAATCCTCAGGGCGCTCCCTCGCGCTGCGCGTATACGTGTTGAAGCTTTCGCTGAGCGAAGCCGAGACGCGTCGCATAATATTCGGACCGCTTTCTTGCGCGATGGGTGCTACATATACGTGTTGAAGCTTTCGCTGGATCTGAAACTGAGACGCGTCGCACAATCCTCAGGGCGCTCCCTCGCGCTGCGCGTATACGTGTTGAAGCTTTCGCTGAGCGAAGCCGAGACGCGTCGCATAATATTCGGACCGCTTTCTTGCGCGATGGGTGCTACGTATACCTATTGAAGCTTTCGCTGGATCTGAAACTGAGACGCGTCGCACAATCCTCAGGGCGCTCCCTCGCGCTGCGCGTATACGTGTTCAACCTTTCGCTGAGCGAAGCCGAGACGCGTCGCATAATATTCGGACCGCTTTCTTGCGCGATGGGTGCTACGTATACCTATTTAAGCTTTCGCTGGTTCTGAAACTGAGACGCGTCGCACAATCCTCAGGGCGCTCCCTCGCGCTGCGCGTATACGTGTTGAAGCTTTCGCTGAGCGAAGCCGAGACGCGTCGCATAATATTCGGACCGCTTTCTTGCGCGATGGGTGCTACGTATACCTGTTGAAGCTTTCGCTGGATCTGAAACTGAGACGCGTCGCACAATCCTCGGGGCGCTCCCTCGCGCTGCGCGTATACGTGTTGAAGCTTTCGCTGAGCGAAACCGAGACGCGTCGCATAACACTCGGACCGCTTTCTTGCGCGATGGGTGCTACATATACGTGTTGAAGCTTTCGCTGAGCGAAACCGAGACGCGTCGCATACACTCGGACCGCTTTCTTGCGCGATGGCTGCTACCACGCAAGAAAGCGGCCCGAGTGTTATGCGACGCGTCTCGGTTTCGCGTCGTCTCGTCGCAGCCAGCGCAAGAGAGCGCCCCGAGGATTGTGCGACGCGTCTCAGTTTCAGATCCAGCGCAAGCTTCAACACGCATACGTAGCACTCATCGCGCAAGAAAGCGGTCCGAGTGTATGCGACGCGTCTCGGTTTCGCATCGTCTCGTCGCAGCCAGCGCAAGAGAGCGCCCCGAGGATTGTGCGACGCGTCTCAGTTTCAGATCCAGCGAAAGCTTCAACACGTATACGTAGCACTCATCGCGCAAGAAAGCGGTCCGAGTGTATGCGACGCATCTCGGTTTCGCTCAGCGAAAGCTTCAACACGTATACGTGTCAAGAACAAGTATACTCGCCGCGGTGGCTCAGTCAGCTAAGACATTGCGCTGCTGAGCACGAGACCGCGGGATCGAACCCCGGCCGCGCGGCCACATTTCAATGCAGGCGAAATGCAAAAACGCCCGCATGCTTGCGTTGTAGTGCACGTTAAAGAACCCCAGGTGGTCAAAATTAATCCGGAGCCCTGCACAACGGCGTGCCTCATGATCAGTACTAGTTGTGGCATGTAAAACCACAGAAAGAAGAACAAGTAGCCATAGTCAATTATTGTCGAACACTGTGCGCTGACCTGGACGCTATCATATTGTCATAGAATCACACTAACTTGACCTTGTCAGCAGTATAACGCACACATCGCGTCAGCCTAACGAATCACGTCATACACTATAATGTTACAGACCCCACAGACATCGCTGCTACCCCATCAAGACGTTTTGCTACAAATCTGGTACAAAATTCTCAACATTATCGAATTTCGCAATATTTACAAAGGGTAGGCAGATTGCCACCGGAGGCTTACTTTAACAATGTCCGTAGAAATTGCACTATGAATATTCTAATATCACTTATGCCACGGCGTTGGGTTTATCTTTGCTGCATAGATTTTACCCGTACAGCTTGCCAGAAAAAAAAGTTGTCGCAGTTTCACCTGATAGGTGAAGCATCAATTGCGATAGCAAATTTGTAGAGAGCTATACGGAGTAATGATAGTAGCTTTATCAGCTGTATAAACTTGGACATGCAGCAGCAACGGCAACACGCAGAACTCTTGTCGACGCCGTCGGCGTTTTGCCCGTGTTCGCACAAAATGCAATTGCGATAGCAAATTTGTAGAGAGCTATACGGAGTAAAGATAGTAGCTTTATCAGCTGTATAAACTTGGACATGCAGCAGCACCGGCAACACGCACAACTGTTGTCGACGCCGTCGGCGTTTTGCCCGCGTTCGCAAAAAATGCGTGCGGCGTTGGTGACTGTTGCCGGAGCCTCTGATATAAATAGGCACTTGGTGCTGCAGGTAAACGTCGCTTCTCTTCCCTCCCCCTGCCCCCCACGGCCTTTCGTGCGTCCGAAGAAGGCGCGTTTGCTCTACATATATGGAGATTGTAAAGGAGGAAAGAGACGCCTACTTCTGCAGCCCTTAACGCACGGCGCAGAACGCGCGTTTGTTCTCCGCCGTGGGTTCACTCCCCGTGAAAGCGCGCGTCCCTCGCGCCCTTTCACTCGCACATACAGCGTTCGGCGGCGCGCGGCGACGATTTCATCTCCATTGATGTCATACGGAACCTCACGGCGACGGCGACGCCGACGCCGACGGCAGAAATCTGCTTTGGAGTGTCCATATAATTGCTATCGCAATAAAACAATGTGGTACCGAGGTGGTGTAGCACTATAACAGATTCCCTCTGATTCACTGCGCTCGTCAAGTGCTAAGGGCTACTTACAAGAACCAACGGCGTCAAATATCCAAATAGCCAGTCACGGTCTGCCTTAAAACGTCAATTTGTAAAACAACGGGTCCTGGAAGCTTTATGTAGGATCATGGATCTAATCCTCAAAAGAGTACGTTTCATACTATGCAGAAAGCTGATGCTCAAGATCCTCGCCATGTGAACAAGAATTTACGATGGAAACTGACACTCTTCAAGTGAATATCGACATTTACCCAGGAATGATGAGCATATGTGCAACGTTCAGCAATCTGATTGGTGTAAACCATAAGTTGCGGAAACATCACCCGCAGATGCTTAAGCATTCCTGCAATCAGGCACTGAAGAATAACGCAGATACGTCTTGCCTTTCCTACGCAATTCTTTAGACGCTGGTAATGATGGAGCTGCAGGTATTCACGTTTGCTACCTCTACGCTTGCTTATGCAATGATTCTGTTAAGCATACTGGTTACTGTCGCCACATGCTTGCATGTTAGCTGTTCCACTACCTACACTTTCATTCAAGCGATGTTTCATTTCATACGTCGTTGCCAGATATCATCATCATCATGATCACCATCAGCCTAATATTTTGTCTACTGCAGGACGAAGGCTCTGATCTCCAATTGCCCCTGTCCTGCGCTAGCTGATTCCAACTTGCGCCTGCATTTCCTAACTTCATCACCCCACCTAGTTTTCTGCCGTCCTCGACTGCGCTTCTCTTATCTTGGTATCCATTCTGTAACTTTGATGGTCCACCGGTTAGCTGTCCTACGCATTACATGGCCTGCCCAGCCCCATTTTTTTCATTGAATGTAAACTAGAATATCGGCTATCCCCGTTTGTTCCTTGATCCACACCACTCTCTTGCCGTCTTTTAACGTTAGGCCTAGCATTTTTCGTTCCATCGCTCTTTGTGCGGTCCTTAACTTGTTCTCGAGCTTTTTTGTTAATGTCCAAGTTTCTGCCCCATATGTTAGCACCGGTAGGATGCAATGATTGTACACTTTTCATTTCAGCGACAGCGGTAAGCTCCCAGTCAGGATTTGGCAATGCCTGCCGTATGCACTCCAACCCAATTTCATTCTTCTGTAAATTTCTTTGTCATGATCAGGGTCCCCTGTGAGTAATTGCCCTAGATAAAGATACTCCTTTACTCACTCTATAGGCTGACTGGCGATCCTGAATCCTTGTTCCCTTGCCAGGCAATTGAACATTATGTTTGTCTTCTGCATATTAATCTTCAACCCCACTCTTACACTTTCTCGATTAAGGTCCTCAATCATTTGCTGTAATTCGTCCCTATGGTTGCTGAATAGGACAATGTCATCTCCAAACCGAAGGTTGCTGAGATATTCGCCGTTGATCCTCACTACTAAGCCTTTCCAGTCTAAGAGCTTGAATAGTTCTAAGCACGGAGTGAGTAGCATTGGAGAAATTGTGTCTCCTTGCCTGCCCCTTTCTTCATAGGTATCATTCTACTTTTCTTTTGGAGAACCAAGGTTGCTGTGCTACACTTTTAGATATTCGCCAAGATATTCACGTATGCCTCCTGTACTCCTTGATTACGCAATGCCTCTATGACTGCTGGTGTCTCTACTGCATGAAACACCTTTTCATAATCTATGAAAGCCATACAGAGAGGTTGATTGTACTCCGCAGATTTCTCGATTACCTGATTGACGACATGGATATGATACAACGTAGAATATCCCTTCCTGAAGCCAGCTTGTTCTCTTGGTTGGCTGAAGTCATGTATTGCCTTGATTCTATTGGAAACTATCTTGGTGAATATTTTACACAATACTGAAAGCAAGCTAATGGGTCTATAATTCTTCAATTCTTTAATGTCTCCCTTCTTATGGATTTGTATAATCTTGGCCTGGTACACTTGAAGTCGTGAGGAATTGCGTATAAAGGGACCACAAGCTTTTCAAGCATGATATCTCCTCCATCTTTGATTAAATCGACTGTTATTCCGTCTTCGTTCTCTCGCGATGCTTTTGTGTGTCGCCGGGTTCTCTTGCGAGCAAAACTGCCGCATTCTCATTAAAACATAGTAATGCGGAATTCCTGCTAGTGTTTCCAGCTTATGAATTTCACGAGGGAAGCTGAGATTATTTGTCTCCATAACTGGGGGAATCTTCTCGAAGGCAAGGCTGAGAATTTTCATTACGGCACGTGCCTGTATAAAGAAATGCGCCTGTAGTGTGTGTTGTTGTAGACAAATTGATCTCCTTCCGCATCGGCGTCTTCTGATTCCTCCGGGCATTCAGCATCATTGAGCTGCGCCAGGCTTATTCCCTTATAAATAGAAAGAAGGGCTCCCTTTCCAAGTCGAGGCACTTTCTTCACATCTAGTAGAACATCACCATCGTGTTCGCTGAAGTACCTATCGCAAACAAGGTGCTATCGCAAACAAGGACACAAACAGTGTCCTTTGCTTTACGCGGTCGTTTGCTTTCAGGGATTTTTTTGTCGCCACTGGTGCAGTAACTGAAGATCACATGCGAAGAGCGAAAAACTTATCGCTTTCTTCGCCATACCCAGATTTATGGCCGGTAACAAAGCACTGTCCACGCACAAGCATCAATACATCTCTTCGCGTACAAGCATCAATATATCTTGTTCCGTCAGGCATGAATAAACAATCGCACACATGGACATGGTAAACAAAGCGTGGAACACGTAAATTTCGAACCTTCACTCCCTCGCAGACGTTCAGGCGTGAGAAACAATAAACTTTTGTTGTGTCTTTTTGTACAGCAATATTTATCGTCTGTTTCCTCTAAAGACACGTCAAAATGTTTCGCACACGTGCAGAAAAAGCGGTAACATATGTTTCTTTTCGCTTTTTTATCTCTGCGCATACATGTTTCGTATTTGATTGCTGTCAAATTGAGACGGCTGCGGTACCATAAGCTGAGGGCCCACGTTTCTAGCAGATGACACGCGTGCCGCCCTGCCCGTTTCGCGCCGTCGTTGGCGCCACTCAGCGCATGCCCACATGGAAGCAAGCTGTTAACCCGAGTATAGCAATCGGCTTCCGGCAGAACGAGAAAGCACGCGCGAAAAAGTGAAAAGGAGCAGATGCAGAGAGCAAAGGAATGTGCTGTAGAACCTCGGCGCCCGGGTTTTCACGCTTTGTGCCCAGCGAATACGTTGGGCGGCGGCAGAGTCGGCGCTCCTGTGTAAAATGGTTTTATCTAGGGGCCTTAAACCTGTGTATCTCCGTGCTCTTACCTTCCTCCTAGGAGCGAGAAGGACGTGTGGTGTCCGTGTGTGCGTGTGTCTGCTGCGCCAGCCGCGGCTGAAAAATTCGTTGAACTGCGTGACTATGTTCCCCTCTTGGGTGAGGGCATTCCGAAGGTGCTATGAAAGAATGCCCATGCGAACTAACTTCCGTCGTTCCCTACAAGTTTAGCGCATTTGTGCCACTCGCTACCGTGCCTACGTACTAGCGATGCGATTAGGCCACCATAATGGGATTCAACGCTATGGATGGTTACGTATTGCGGCACCTGCCAGCCTGGAACCCTCGGGACTTGTTGCCGCAACAGTGGAGTCAGCAGTGCGATCTGTGCAGACGGCCTTTGGCTCAGTAAGTCTTCACACAGAACTTTATTACTATTTTCTAAAGGACACAGAAACAAATTACGCAGGCACTCCAAGGAAAGATACTGCAGCAGTGGAAGACATCACAAGTCGTCCTAATACCAATGCCGGGCAAACAACTACAACTCGGGAATCTAAGATCCATATCGTTAACTTCCTGCGTGGGCAAACGGATGGAGCATGCCTTCCTCGCGAGACTCACCAACTACACTCAAGACAATGACTTACTCCCAAAGACAATTATATGATTCCGAGGAAACCTGTCTACACAAGACGCCATAATGCAAATGAAACGCCAAGTAATGGACGAACCAGGGAGATGGACTCGAGCCATCCTCGGGCTAGATCTCAAGAAGGCATTCGACAATCTCGCACATCAAGCTATACTGAACTAAATCAGCAACCTTAGCTTGGCGAGTGAATGTACAACTATATCCAAAAATTAACAGACAGAGAAGCAAAAATCATGGTAGGAGACCTCACACCTGAGGAAGTGCCCATTGGCAGTGCATGCACACCACTTGGATCGGTGATATCGCTCATGCTCTTTAACCTGGCTCTGATTGGTCTTTCTAGTAAATTACAAAGAATCGAAAGACTTAACCACATAATCTATGCAGATGACATCATTCTATGGATAAACAATGGCAGTGATAAATTGAATGAACAGAGAATACAAGAAGCAGTCGATACCGTCGAGAAATACCTAAAAGGTGCCGGTCTAACATGGCTCGGCCGAAAAATCTGTGCTGTTGCTATACAGACCAACGCAAAAGTGGAGACCTCCCTAGAACCACAACACACAAACCTACACCGACAAACATCTAAAGACCCAAGACCGACAACCCAGATCCAAAGTCGATAAGATAAGGGTGTTGGGAATGATCATAGAAGCCAGGGGAACCAACGGAGAAACACTCGCATACTCGAAGCCAACGTTTCTCAGACGATGCGATTGATCAAGAGAATCACCAAAAGGCACGAGGGCATGAAAGAACCAAGGATCATGAACCAGGCGTTTGTCATTAGCCAGATCACATACATGACGGCATACCACAGATGGTATGCCGCAGTAAAGAAGAAGCTAGACGGCCTGATTAGGAAGGTATATAAACAAGCGATTGGACTCATGCTAAGCATGAGCATGGAGAAACTCCTAGAGCTGGCCCTGCACAACACTAAGGCTGGTAGACACATCCTAGATAAACTAGGCATCCGCTACAACACACAACACGGAGACAAACGGGACATACCCAAAGAAATAAGGGCCAAACTCACGATACCCCCACTACCCAAGAATATGCATCCTGCAGTGGACATAAATATAGGCTGATTTTGATGATGATGCTGATGATGGTGACACCACAGGGCAGGAGAAGCAGCCGGGCAAAAACATCGCGAAGAACTATGAAACAGACAAGAACGCGGTCTTTGTAGACGCTGCACGTTACAAACAGAAAAGTAGCTAGGGCGCAGCAGTAGTTAATCACAACAGACAATGCTGCACGAGCTTGACTATAAACAGGACACGCATCGAAACGGCAGAAGAAACGGCAATAGCGTTACCCATAGCACAAACCAACGCATACTATATCATCAGAGGCTCCAATCGGCAGTACGCAACTTCACCAACGGCCGGATCTCACCTTAGGCGCTAAACATACTCAGAATAGGCAAAGCAACCAGGCAAGACAGGTGCGTCCAAATCCTGTGGATATCAGCCCACACCCCCGACTCAGAGGGAGAAGACAAGTGACAACCCTAACGCGGCGGCATACAACGTTGCTCGAGGACTCACTTTCCGAACTGCGACTAATGCCCTCCGATCTATGGGAATAGTAAGACACACTGACCAGGTTCAACAACCTCACCAACCATTACAAGATGCAAAGATGCACTTATCTACCACCCCATCCACAACTCAACAGATCGCAAGCTGTCCATTGGCGACAACTACAAACGTATTCATACAAGAATCCGATACACAAGAGACAGATAGAAATATAGAAATATACACAACAGATATAGATGCGACGTGTGTGGCACAAGAGCCATGCTAGAAGACATGATATGGGAATACCAGGGACTAATACACGACAATGAGAGCTAGACGTCCACCGACACCCTTCGCGCGAGATGGCAGACCGCGCTGCTCAGCTCGAACCTGGAAGACCAACTCTGGTCAGTCCAGCGGGCCAAGGAAGGCGCCGGGAGCAAGAACTTTTGGCCGTAACCTCGGCTGGTTCCCCAGGCCACTAACTCGCCGGATGCGAATCGTTCCGATTCGAAATAAAGTTTTTCTCACTCACCCACTCCCTTAGGGTGAATTATCCAAGAGTGCGTAGGTATGGACACAGCCGTTCGATCAAGAAAATTAAGCGCAACCTTCATACGTACGTATCTCAGCAATCGGCGTACTCGTCGTTCCCGTTGCTGATTCGTCCTCCGTTGATGCCTTGTGTCATCCGGCCGTTGCCTTTCCGCCTCTGCTGATAGGTGCTTTCTTAGGGCGTCCCATAACGACTTCATATCCCTGTAAGTATACCTTTCTTGCCTAGTTTTTAATGTATGTTCTCGTTCGGAGTCGCCTTTGGCCTCCTCTATAATCGCTGATCGGTTCTTTTTCCTGAGATGTCCCATATATTGCTTGCTACCTCCCTTTTAGTTTAACTTTCAGCATTCCTGCCTGGGTTTGCATAGGTTTAAGCCTGCTTTCAACTCCACTGTGGGTCCTCCCGGTATTGCACTATCTCTGGGATCGGCATACATTGCGTTACGTTATGCACGGAGGGACGCACGATTTTCCCAAGGAAGTAACAATATAATACTTATGCATAAAAAAATAAAATACTTAACCGGGCAAAATTTGACCTGTTAAGGCTGGCTAATAATCATGAAGCTCAGTACATAAATACTTCCAAGCCTTTAAGAAAGCCAGCAAGGTTCTAGCAAGTATTGACTTATCAAATTTCGTTGGAACATTCAAGGTGCAAATATCCCTACTGGTCTTCAAGTTTGAGGAATTGGTCTGATGTCGTCCCAGTTGGCAAGAAAGTGGTCTGTTACTAGTTTCAACTGGTAGCCAGTCGGAGGCTACTGGTCTTCAACTGGAGTTGTGCTGGTTTTCAAGTGGGATGAACAGGTCGGATGGGGCATTGCTGCTGTTGTATCGTAGAAGCGACGACACACTGCCGTTATATCGACTAAATACGGCTGCAGCCGCTTGCTGCGGCCACTCTTTATTCACTTGTATGACGTCATAGTCAGAACCAAGCAAAGTTGCCAACATCATAAAACAACAGCCATAGAGCCTATGTACCATAGATGTACCATAGATGTACCATAGATGTCCATAGAACATCATGTTTGAGACATTGCACACATCCTATAGATATCTATATTTCTCCAAACAACATTACAAATACGTACCATAGATAATCTAAATCCCATCCAGATCACGTTGCTGCAACGTTGAAAGGATGTCGCAGCTGGACATAAGTAACCTCTAATAGACGTTCTTTTTGGGGATGCAGGCGGTCCATCGAACATCTAGTGGATCTTTCCTGCTGACGCTATAATGAGCTGTATAACTGCGAGTGCCACAGCAGATGTACTATTGAATACAAGTGAAATGCGAACAGCAGAGTGTGTGGCCAAAACGTAACTAAAAACACAGTGTGTGGCGTCGGCCAGCGATGATTGTGCGCATGCATGTGGTTTCGACGCGGAGTGCGGGGCTGCTTGTCCTAGTGCGTATTACGTCACTTGTATTTTGTTTGAAGCTTGTATTCTCACCCCTCCATAGCAGTGCCATTCCTATCTGTGATTACTTTTAAGGTTGCTAGCACTGTTGTGCATCCATTGCAATACAGTTTTCGTGCTATTCAAATTACGATTAGACACTGGAAGCTTTGATGGTGGTAACAAAAGCAAAGCAATGCACGTTAGCAAGCTGGGTGCATGCCAGCTATATCACACTACATGTGTAGCGATGGTGCTAGTCACCATAACACTGTACTGCCAGGTGGGTATGGCACTGCCCGAAGAGAGATGAGAAAACAACTTTCGGACAAAATACGGGTGACGTTTATCGCAATAGGGCGAGCAGCGCTGCACTCTTCCTCGAGAACTACATCCCCACGCACGTGCACAACGACTGGCCGACGACATGCACAGTATGCCTTTAGTTATGGTTCGGCCACACACTCCGCTGTTCGAATTTAATTTGTCCTCGATGGTACGTCTGCTGAGGCACACTAATGGCACAGTTACCCCCACTGTCGGCATGTAGCTGGTGACTTTGCTTGAAATGTTTTATTAACGTGTAAACGTGTGAATGTGAAAATATAAATTGCAACACTTATTAAGGTGAAATCCTTAGATGGCTCAATGGTCTAAAAATCCGATGTCCAGCGGTGCAGCACCAAAATTCAATGGCACCAAAATTGGGGATTGAACCTTCGACCTTTGGTGTTAATTAGGTCGAAGCGTATTAAGACATACTTCATTAAGATAGAGTTAATTGAGACACTCAACCCACGGCCTTTGTTGGGAGTCGAAACCACTTGGAGATATGGGCGAACCAGCCACATCTCCAAATTATCTCCAAGTTGGATTCCAATTGACATGGTGAAGGTAGAGTCGAACCCACTACCTTGAGTGTTCATTAGAGCGAAGTTACTTAAGGCAAGTTAATTACGGCAGAGTTAATTAAGGCACTCGAACTCTCGATCTTTGGTAGAAGTCTAACCCACGACTTTTAGTTTTAAGACAGGGTAATTAAGATACAATTAAGGTACTCAAACCCTCGACCTTTGGTGGGAGTAGAGCTCGCAACCATTGGTGTTGATTATGACGAAGTTAATTAAGGCACAGGTAATTAAGGCACTCGAGCCCACAACTTTGGTAGGAGAAAAATAGAAGTAACAACGCATGCGAATGAGAATGACAAATTTAATTAATGCTTCGTGAGTGCGCAGGCTTCTGCCTTCATCCTCTTCAGTGTTCGCTAAAGTAACTGTCTACTTTTATATATAGTTCTAGCGCTCATCAAAGTGCGAAAACTGTGGTAACAAAACCGTAAATACGCATTTTGCTCATTATGCATCATTACAAATCCTGCAATGAGAAGTATTTCAACAGTGTACTAATAGATATAACTGAAAAATAAAGCATCTTTGTATGAGAAAGAAAATGACGTAACCGAGACCGAAAGCATAGCGAAAAAATGGCGAAAGTATTGGCTTTTGCGCGCGGTGTCCGGCAGCAATGTTACTAGACCTCCAGCAGTGCGTGAAAAGGTCGTGCTAAGTTGCAAAATAAATAATTAAATGCTTTTGCTCTCCTAGCTCCCATTGTTAGGAATTGAAGACAATTTGCTTGTATTTGCTTGTATAAATGAAAAATAGTGAGTTCAGTAAGCACCTAGGTAAAGCACACCAGTGAAACTCACAATGTCATACCAATGTTACTTTTTTATTTATACAACCGATAAAGCTTTATTACAAAAATGATCGGCCCCCAGCCACACACATGTATGAAATTATTCATTACATGTTCTCGCTGTTGCGACGAGGTTTACTGTTGTCGATAACGTTGCAAGAACGTTACGTAAAGGTAGGCACTGCAAGGGCTTTTCGTAGCACGGGCCTCACTCGCGATCACGGTACGATCCTTCTTCTTCCTCTTCAGTCGGCACATACACAAGGGCGGCTATACAAACAGGTTAAACGCGGATCTAAAAAAACACGTAATCAAAAACAGATTCTTGAAAATTAAACTTCATTAAAACACAAGTAACGAGTAGGCACAAAATGACTAGTAGGCACAGTGCCACAATTATAATTAAAAAGTTGTCGCAGTTTCACCTTAAAGGCGAAGCATCAATTGCGATAGCAAATTTGTAGAGAGCTATACGGAGTAATGATAGTAGCTTAATCAGCTATATAAACTTGGACATGCAGCAGCACCGGCAACACGCAGAATTGTTGTCGACGCCGTCGGCGTTTTGCCCGCGTTCGCACAAAATGGGTGCGGCGTTGGTGACTGTTGCCGGAGCCTCTGATATACATAGGCACTTGGTGCCGCAGCTAAACGTCGCCTCCCCCCCCCCCCCCCCCCCGGACTTTCGCGCGTCGGAAGAGGGCGCGTTTGCTCTACTTATATGGTGATTGTAAAGGAGGAAAGAGACAGAGACGCCTACTTCTGCAGCCCTTAAGGGAGCACGGCGCAGAACGCATGTTTGTTCTCCGCCGTGCGTTCACTCCCCGTGAAAGCGCGCGTTCCTCGCGCTCTTTCACTCGCACATACAGCGTTCGGCGGCGCGCGGCGACGATTTCATCTCCATTGACGTCATACGGAACCTTACGGCGACGGCGCAGGCGACGACGACGGCGACGCCGACGGCAGAAATCTGCTTTGGAGTGTCCATATAATTGCTATCGCAATAAAAGAATAAAACTGATTAGTAAGAGGTAGTATCACATACTAATTAATGACCAAAAGTGCATGGCCTGCTTGCCAGCACCTGCTTCTGGGGCCACCGGATTCAAGATAGAAAGCCAGTACTTTCTAGCTGCATTGAAAAAAATATATGGTAAAATAAATTCCAGGCAAGCAGAATCCAGAGATGGAATGTTCATCTTGATAGGCAACTTGGTCAGGCAGCTTCTCGGATCACAAAAGTGCCAATAACATAATGCTGCCAGAGACTTAGAGATAGGCATTGCAAATGAGAAATATCCCTGACACTTGAAGAGGAACGGCGGAGACCAAGCGATGCAAACATGTGCGGAAATTAACCATTAAAACATTGCCTCCAGAACATTCCCGTAAGCGCTCCGCAAGGCGAACAAACGTACCACAAATAGCAGAAGCACAGCTCTAAATTTCAGCACGCAACTGTACAGTTCTGCCTAGTATATACGTACTTGGGCCATGGTCAACCGCACAGAAGTCGAAAAGACACAAATAAAGCACACGCTGCTTGCGCCCAGAACATTGCTGCGCACTTGCATCGAGGCGCGTGTTGCTGAATTGATATCAGTGGCGATGCGAAGTCAAAGCTATTGCGAGTTCAAGCTTTTTTTTCTTTATAAAGTGTCGTAATACATCAGCAAGTTAAATGTTACGTATTTTCAACAGTGTACTAATAGATATAACTGAAAAATAAAGCATCTTTGTATGAGAAAGAAAATGACGTAACCGAGACCGAAAGCATAGCGAAAAAATGGCGAAAGTATTGGCTTTTGCTCGCGGTGTCCGGCAGCAATGTTACTAGACCTCCAGCAGTGCGTGCAAAGGTCGTGCTAAATTGAAAAATAAATAATTAAATGCTTTTGCTCTCCTAGCTTCCCATTGTTAGGAATTGGAGACAATTTGCTTGTATTTCTACAGCATAATGCATCTACTCATAACGCACAATGTACGATCAATGCACGAGAGCTTTGAATGTGCAAGAGATGTCCAAATCATAAGGACATTCGACGTCCTCTGGATGACTCTTGACTGCCACGTACTAATCGAACATACTATAGATGTAAACTGGACGTCGTTAAATGTCTTGGATATTTGGTCTTTTGTGGTACATCCAATGGATATTTGTGGTTCACTGGGGACGTATAATCTGAGTGAACGTCTAGAGTCGTTGCTCTCATCTGAGTGCGAGTATAGCTTTATAAACAAACGCCTGGGAAGCATAGGTCATGACTGTAATGATGGTGAAGGACGAGTTACTATAGTTCACGATACACTACTTCCACATAAACTGACTACGGTGGATCAAAAGCACCAGAAAAAGAACTACAGTGAGACAGTGTATTTGATGTCGTCAAACTTACTGTATGCCCCTATTAAGGTAGATGGCATTGAAATGAAGGCTGTCGTTGACAGTGCGGCTTCTGTATCAATTATTAACAAGAGTTAAGTGCATGCCGGTCATCTGAATGCTGGTAGAACGTTGCGCGTCCAAGCCTACGATGGGTCAGTGACCATGCATTGCGAATGGATAACCCTGGCTATTGAATTCTAAGGGCATTCTATTACCAAAACAATTGGGACGACAAAGTAATGGCCGAAGGCAACATAAGAAATGGAGATCTTGGTGAAGAACGTAGCGTATCAATGCCGATTTTCAACTAGGAATTCACCAAGACTAAATACCGAGAGCTTACATGCATGGGGAACCATCATCCAGCGATGAAATCGCATAGTATTGTTATGAGCCATGCACCTATCCTGCGGACGAAATCGCGGCCCGCCATCTTTGTTGTTGTGGTGCCACTCTCTAAACAATATTTACAATAGACAGCGAGACTCTCTAATAGACTCTCTCAATAGACGCTCTCAATAGACTCTCTAAACAATATTTACAATAGACAGAGAGAGAGAGAAAAACATTTATTTAGACCATCGAGTTGATCTTGAGGACGAGTGGGTGGTGTCCTCATTCCAGGACTCCACTGGCCATGGCTGCTCGACGTACTTGCTGGACGAGAGCTTCTTGTCCCGCCAGGGTATCACCGGTCAGCTGTACCTCCCACCACTCAAATGACGTGTTAGGCGTCTTTAAATGTTCAGGTTTGCCCCCGCACCCCCACGAGATGTGGGGGAGCGTAGGGCGTGTGTCGCCGCACCAGGGGCAGATGCCACGATATGTTTGTGGGTATATTTTGCTGTATCTGTGTAGGTTGGGGAATGTGTTTGTTTGGATAAGTCTGAGGGCTATTGCCTCTTCAGTGCTGAGCTTTTTGTGAGGGGGAGGATAAATCCTGCGGTTGAGTCGCTGGCTCTCGAGTCGGTCGCAGTAATTTGATGGCAGGGGCACAAAGGTAAAGGGTGGGGATTAATCAGACGATTGGTTTTGCCCCGTTTGGTCAATTACCGCTCGAGCTAAGGCGTTCGCCCTTTCGTTCCCCTCCAGTCCCGCGTGACCCGGCGTCCACGTGATTTGATGGGATTCTTGCAGCCTCGGGCCTAGAATCTTAGCCGCCAGCACCGGTGTTCGTCCGTTGGTAAAGTTGCGGCAGGCCTGTTGCGAGTCGGTAACGACATGAACTTCCCTGCCCACCCTGTCATGTTGCTTTATTACTAGCACCGCGGCTATGGTCTCAGCCGCAGCTGGTGTCTCTGCCCTGACGGAGGCCGCGAGGGTTAAGGAGTTGTCTCTCCCGTTCACGGCAGCTACCGCGAAGAGGCCCCCTGCAGGGTACGCCGCCACGTCCACGTACGTTACGTTCGGGTCATCCTTGAATTGTCGGCGCTGTCTGTCGACTCGCGCCTTGCGTCGTCCTTCGTGGAGTTCATGACTCATGTGCTTTGGTATCGGGTTCGCCGTGATCTTGCTTCTGACCTCGGGCGGGAGGGATCGTTGGCCATCAAGGGCACGAAGCTCCGTTGCCATGCCGGTCCGGTGGAGGATGGCTCTGCCCGCCGCCGTGTTCTGTGGTCTGGATTTTTGCGAAGACAGTGATACGGCATGCTAAACGTTACTCTGCTGATCACCAGAGCCTGGACGAGGTGGAGCGTGTCCTCTTCTCGCATGCCCTTGCAGCTTCTCGTTATTCGTTTGATAATCCGCGAGATCTCGGTTGGTTGTGGACCTTAGGGTTTGGATGGTGTGGGTGGCTTTCAAGTTGCTCTGGATCCAAAAACCCAGTATCCTAGTCCTTTTTGCTTTCCGTGATCTTGTGGTCCTCTAGATAGAGTTCGATAGAGCCGGGTGACTTGTAGATTTCTCCTCCATGCACCCGGATCACCTCGGACTTCTCGGGCGCGCAACGCATCCCGCTCGCTGCCGCAAATCTCTCCACGGCCGTCGCGGCCTCCTGAAGGGTCGCCTCCTTTTGCGCGAGGGAGCCCTTGGTGGCCCAGAGCGTGATGTCGTCTGCGTATAAGGCGTAACCTAGGTCTGGGATCTTCCGCAGCTCTTTGGTCAGTGCTAGCATCGCGATGTTGAAGAGAATCGGGGAGACTATCGCCCCTTGCGGCGTTCCTTTGTTCGGCACGTCGATCGTATCCGATCGAGTCTGGCCTATTCCGATGGTTGCCGTCCGGCCCGTCAGGAACGAGCTGACGTAATTAAAGATGCGCTCTCCGCAGCTGATGTCGTTCAGTCCCTTGAGAATGGCCTCGTGAGAGATGTTATCGAAGGCCCCTTTCAGGTCGAGTGCGAGCAGGAGGTGTTCTCCTCCCTTCGGGATGCCCTTGAGAACTTCCCTAAGGATTAGGAAAGCTCTTGCGCAGATAGTCCCGGCCTGAAGCCAAGCATGGTGTGCGGGAAGAGATCACCGTCCTCTATGTAGTGTTGGAGGCGGGCTCCGATGACCCTCTCGTACAGCTTACCGAGGCACGAAGTCAGCGAGATGGGACGTAGGGCGTCGATCGCGGGCTTCTTGCCTGGTTTGGGAATGGTCACGACTTCCGCGTGTTTCCACTCCTTTGGTACGTGGCCCTTGCTCCATAGTTCCTCGTTTAGGTATTCGGTCAAGTCCAGGATGTGCTTCGGGCTCAGGTTTCTAATCATGGCATTGGTGATTTTGTCGGCCCCGGGAGCAGTGTTGCGCTGTGAGGCTCGTGCCGCGGCATACACCTCTTCCTCCGTGATTGGACCGTCCAGTTCTGGTCTTGGTTCCCCTTCGTATTTTAGGAGGCAGGGTCGTATGGGGTCGCTACCCAGGTGCTTTTTAGGGTGTCAATCAGATCCTGGTCATTCCCGGAGAATTTGTGAGCGATTTCTTGAAGCGTCCGACTGGTTGTCGATTTGGCCTTGTCGGACTCGATCAGGCAACGCAGGATGGCCCACGTCTTCGCCGTCTTCGCAGTCTTCGCAATAGACAACTCTTTCTGACATCTCCCCATAACACCTTTGTGGAGCTTGCGAGGTATATCCGAAGGACACCGCGGAACTCCGCAGGGGACGTCTCGTCGGCCATACGACCATGTTGACTGAGAGCCCGTTCACTCAGCCTCGGCTACCGCGATATCGTTAGTCCTGGCTCAACTCCCGAGACCCTGGTACCTTTTCCGGTACAGACGCCATGGACGTCGAAGACTGGTTGACGGAATACGAGCGAGCCAGCAAGAACTGGTGGATACCGACCATCATGCTGGCTAACGTGATCTGCTACTTTAAGGGAACGGCCCGTGTTGGGCTTTAAACACACGAGGCAGCACTGACTACTTGCGACACCTGCAAGCACAGACTACAGAAGCTCTTCAGGAAGCCAGTTGGGCGCCAGCGAGCCGCCAAGAAGGAACTTTCGTGCTGGACCCAAACATCAACTGAACCAAATGTCGTGTACATTCACGACGTGTTAGCTCTGTGCCGGCGGGTTGACGACAAAGTGCCTGAAGCTGACGAAGTCAGCCACATACTTAAAGGCATCGCAAGATGACGCCTTTAATTTACTGATATATGAGGACTTCTCTCCGTTGACGACATCATAAAGGAATGCCGACGCTTTGAGGAAGCGAAGAGCCGTCGTGTCACGCCACAATTCGTCAGGGTCCCTAACAAAGCAGTTACCTCAACGTGTGAGGACATCCAGCTGCCTGGTACCGAAAGCCTACTGCGTATTGTGCGGCGTGGGATTGAGGCCACGTCTCCATCTGTTCCTCAGGTCCGTTTTTACGACGAGTCTCGCCCGGCAGTATCGTTGATCGATACTGCCGGGCGTTCTTCGTACGCGAAGAGTTGGCGAACGCAGGCATTCATCCCCTCTGTGACGTAAGTCACCCTGCGGTCAGCAATTTCTTCCGACCCCTCCGCCAACGATCGACCCATTCCGGATACCGCAATCCAAACCAGTGGACCACGCACGACGACAGGCCAATGTGCTTCAACTGCAATGGGATAGCCCATATTTCTCGCCATTGTCGCTATTGCCGGCCGTCGTCTAGACTTACCGGCCAGAAGACAGTCGGTCCTCTTCGTTTGGTGCTCGCGATAACTTCCGGCACCCTGATGTTCCTGCCCTCACTCCATGCTACGACCGCTCGCCATCCCAACAGAACCGGCGTTCACTCTCTCCTCTGCCCCGACGCTCCCCGTCGTTATATGCTCGTGATCCATCTTCGGCAAACTGACCAGTGCAGCTTCCAGAGGCGATGCTTCATTGGCCAACCAACCTGAAAACCCTCTGCTGACCCTGGCTGCCTGACAAAACCTTTTGTACGTAGAAGGGGACGGCGTGCCTGTTTCGGCGCTCATAGGCACTGGCGCGCAAGTATATGTAATGAGCGCTCGCCTTTCTTGTCTCCACAAGGTTCTTACGCCCGCCACGTTGCCTGTCGTTCGCGTTACCGACGACGGTACTCCTTGCGTCGGTGGCATGTGCAATGCGCGTGAGCTTCGCTGGCCACGAGTCCTCAGTTCTATTCACCATTCTACACCAGTGTCCTAATGACGTTATCCTTGGCCATGACTTCATGAGCAACCATTGCAAGAGCAACCATTGCCCTCATTCACTGCTTATCTGGCCTGCAGTTGGAACTCCCTTCTGTATCAGACCTGAACACCGCGTCGCCACCGCGTTTATTTGTCCTCGAGTTTCTTCGTCTGCGACTAGCTACCGCGACGTTATGTCACGTTGACCTCAGAGCCCCCTGTTTGTGATGGCCACTATGTTCCGCTTCTTTAGACGCTCTTTTGAAGCGGTGAGTTGCGCTCCCTCACATTGTTGCGACTGCAGGAGAGAACCGGGCGTGTATACCGATTCATAACTTTGGACAGACTCCACAATTTCTTGCCGAAGGGATTACGTTGGGCAGCATATCACCTTTAGGCGCACACGGCATGTGCAATGCGCGCGAGAGCTTCGCTGGCCACCAGTCCTCAGTTCTATTCACCGTTCTACACCAGTGTCCTAATGACGTGATCCTCGGCCGTGACCCATAGTTGGCGCTACGTGATACTTTCCATTGATGTTTGGCCGAGACTGGACGAATAAAGATAGAGAACATCACGAGAACATCGAGACTGAAGCGGTCTGCGCTGGATGCATGAAAGAAAACGAAATTGTGGGCTAGGGTAGAAGTGAGGATGAAGTGGGATTAAATATGGTGGACGACAATTGTCTCCCCGAGAATATGTGTTTTGGATAGTCGTTCTAGTTAGCAACGCTACATATTTTTCGCAGGGCATGATATTCACGACCTTGTCAGAATTTTTAACCACACAACGAAACACTAGAAGGATGGTCAACAGCAAATTCTATGCGCATCAACAAAAATAAATCAAGGGCTGTTATTTTCCGACCAAACAATAAATTGCATCTCATCAAGACATCTCGGCCTTTCTGTAACGACGTGGAAGTGGCCCGCACGTGCTGACGCGCGTTCCGAAGGACCTTAATAAAGTTTTACCATACCATCTCATGAAGACATCGTACTCAGTAGTCAGTACTTACACTATTTAAATGTCTGGGCACAATTTTTTCCTCGTATATGATCTAGCTGGGACTGCCATCTAAGACATGTGCTGCAAAAATTCTCAGGTTACAGGTGTAATTGATCACATTCATAACCTGCTTCGAAAAGGAACAAGCGTCTGCTCTATCACTCACTATTTCGCTCTCGCTCAAATTATTTCCAACTTGTATAGAGTACAACGAAGCTCACTAATCCTACACAAACTTCAAAGTGAACTTTCTGGTAGTTTAGTAGTCATGAACATTCTATGCATCCATCTGTTCATTTTCTGAGCGTGCATCATACCACAATAAATGAAAATCTTGGTTTTCAAAAAGGAAGTCATTAAAACTAGTGCAAAGGTCTGTTGTGTTGAAAGTGGAATTCATTTTTATGCACATGCTCGCATGACCAACACTTTCAACAACACAACACTGTCTGCACGCAAACAGAGAACAGACGGCGCACAACGTGCGAGTACACAAAGCCAATTCACCACGTAGCGAGCTACGTGGTGAAGAAAAAGAAGAAGAAAAAAAAAGCACGTTGCACACAGGCAAAGTAGGAAAAAGAACGGTGTGCGGGGGCAGGTGGGGAGGGGTGGTGGGTGGTCGGCATGGTAGCAAGACAAAAAAAAAAAAAAAAAAAACTAGGACGGGGAGTCTCCGCGCGCTGCTGTCCCATGACCACGTAAACATTCTGCAGCCACGCGGAGATTCACCCTAGTGACGCGGACTTCCTTAATTAGTCAGCACGGCTCCTTCGTCATTAACGCTGGAGGCAGAATGTGCCATCTCGTTACTGGGAGTGGGTGCTTCCTGGATTGCTGGCTTTTTGCTCTCCTCTCTGGGCGACTTCTTTGATCCTTCTCCTTTGCCCGTTTTGCGACTGCTCGAGGATCCCCTTCGCCATGCGGACATAGGTATGTTGGTAGCCCAGTCGGCAGGCTTGGATGATGCCTTCTCCACGCCCGACATGGCTTGATGTTCGGCGGCCATGACAGTGACTTCAGTTTCCACTTGTTCCGTCTCGGACCCTTCGCTCGAATCCACCGTCACCGTTTTCTCGCCCGATTCACTTGACGCCCAATCATAGGCGCCAGGCTGTCGCAGTTGGATGCTACGTTGCGGCGTGTCCATCGCCTGCACACCTTGTCGACTTGGCAGGCTGCGCAAGAAAGTATTGCAGTCGTTTTCTCTCTCCCAGAATCGACAGCCACCATTAAGCAAACAATGAAGCACACACATAGTGGCGCATACCCAGCGGCTCAAAGTGGCATCACAGCGGCCTATTGATACCGGCACAGACTGAGTGACGCATAGCCAGTGCTCCGACCCACTCCCGCATGTCCAATTACCCATGTCGTCAGGAAAGAAGTTCGTTGAAGAGCGGCACGCATGTACACATTAGAGCCCTACACGGGCCGATTTTTTCAGCCCGGGCCCGGCCTGGGCCCGTTTTTACGTTTGGCGGCCCGCCCAAGCCCAATCAAAACCTTTATGGTGAGACCCGGGCCCGGCCCGGGCCCGGAAATACTCTACGTTACCTGCCCGGCCCGGCCCGCCACCCCTTTACCTTAGGCCCGAGCCCGGCCCGAGCCCGACTCGAAACCGGCCCGAACCCGGCCTGAGACCGAAAAATAATGTTTTTCAGAGTTGAGACGCCCGAGAATAACTCGCTGCACGTTACATGCACACCACCAGAAAGCCCGAGCCAGGCCCGGGCCCGCGTAAAAAAACCCGAGCCCGGCCCGGGCCTGGGTCAAAAAGCACACGCTGCGCCGGAGCCCAGCCCGAGCCCGTGAAAAAACTGTTCTACCCGGCCCGGCCCAGCCCACGGGCCGGGCCGGGCCCGGGCTTTCGGGTAAGCCCGAGCCCGTGCAGTGCTCTAGTACACATTGCTACATTCTAAGTGACATTTGCTACATTCATTGTTGGTTGCGCCCTCTGTTGCGTTACCATAGCAGCCTGACGCCCAATCGACCGATGACGGCCTAGTGATCCAAATTAGCCAGAAAACGGATAGATACAAACATGCATATCTACAGACAGGCGTATCCATGGCTAACCGACATAGCCCATAAACATGACTTGTTTGTGTTACATGATCATAAGCAGACATACCCGACGTACCCCATAGCCCCCAGAAAGAGTGTGAGGTGTCCTTCAATGCTAACGCTAACACAGTGCATTTATCCAACCTTTCATCCAACTTTAATACACGTGGCAGCATGCCTCACGTCGCCCCTTTCCCTTAGAGCGCATGTTGCTCCGTGCGGTGCGCGCTAAAGTGCGCGCCTGCTGACAGCGCCGGCATCTAGGTGCGGTGGGCGCGCAAAATAACGGCACACTTCACGGGCTCCCGCAGTGGGCTAACGTTACTTTCGCAGCGTGCTTATGCGCATTATCTAGAGACAACGAATACCTCGTCCCTAAGCCTTGGTGACACGTGATGGCTACCGACGCAAGCACGACGGCGGACAACAGCACACAGTAACCGCGACTAGGCGAGGATGAATCCCGCACGGCCGACATGGAAGAGGTTTCGTACGTGCAGGTGCGGCTGTCGCCATTTCGGCCGAAGAGCCCAGTCATCTGCTGTACTCAAGCAGAAGATCTCAGATTTGCGGCGCATTACTTCGCAAAGCGTGATGTCACCACACCCGACACAACCCTACAAGCATTCTTTATGGGATTTCTTCTTTAACAAGCATTCTTTATGGATCAAACGCAAAGCGGTTTTGGAGCGCAGCCGCATACAGCAACACCACAGCGCGGAGGAGCTCGAAGACTGACGACCATCGCAAATGCAACACCGTATACGCCAGCACATGGGCCACAGAACGCAGCTTCCGACCGTCCGCTGCTTCGCAAGCTGTTTATTCAGCGTCTGCCCGAAAACTTCTTTTGCGGTGCTCGCTGCTGCAAAAGTATTTCATTGGAAAAACTTGCAGGGCTCGCCGAATGTTGCACAATACTCCAGCGCAGGCCCCGCGATTCGTCAACGACCGCAGTGACTGATACGCTGATACCGAGGTGCGGCGACTTGCCGCAGCTGGCAGTCTCCCGCCTGGTGTGGTAAAAGTTTGTTGCCAGACTTTCGAGACACTGTTACCAGACTGCTTGCTAACTTTCACAGGAAACACACCGTCAAATGTCGGCCCTTTTCGCGGCGTTCCTGTGGACGCTGCCATGTTTGATTACGTGGTGACGTGTCCATTGCTTGCCTCAACTACCTCCGTTGCCTCCGTGCTTACAATGGATGTGTATGACGCCGGTGCGGCTTAGCAAACCTCTGTTTCGGTAGATATCGTAGACGGTGACGTGATGGACGACAGGCAGCTTTGGTCAAAGCTTCAGAGAAAATTCAAAAGCGCTTCCGGAGCTAATGAAGCCATGTCCAAGTGGCACGATCAGCTTATATTGTGCTTGTTCTAAAATCCTCGAGGAAAGCCGTCCTAGAACTTAGCCAGCCATTATTTTCGCAGCCAGCTACCGCACATGTCTTCAATCCACATGATGCAATCCAGCATGATAGCAGGCCAGTGCGTTAGCCAAAACTAAGTAGCATTTTCGACAGCCAATCGCACAGAAGCAAGGTAGAAGCGGTAAAATTTTCGTACTCGTGCCCTGTTGCTGAGGCCACATGCGTCACTACGCCGAAAGCGCCATCTCGTATCTCTAGAACAAACTGCTTCGCGAAAAAGTGTCAACACGCCACCACGCTGTTTCCAAGCGCACATAGCTGCCAGAATAGAAGCATAACACACGCGCACTCTCCCATCCCCAGATAGTACCGCAAGTCTCCAGCATAGCTCCTGCGCTTTGGAATCGATTTCTGGTAGCGGGCTTCTGTTCTCCAAAGGTACGAATCCGGACCAAGCCACATATTTTCCCATATCTGGCACATCTATGTTACCCTGGTCTCCATAATCCACAATGTACCATCTGCCGAGCGCCCCAGACAGATATTTTCCACTGTTTGTGAAGCTGCCCTAAGCCCTTGGCCGTAGAACCTATTCCCAACTCTTCCTTTTTCTCGTGGGAGGCCTCTCTTCGGGCCACTTTCTCGGATGCAAGCTCTGACTGGTGGACCGGGCCTGCCTAGAGATGTCGCCTAGAGTACTGCCGCATACTAGGGGCCCAACCACATTTATATAGATCAATAAAAAAAGTTGTCGCAGTTTCACCTGAAAGGCGAAGCATCAATTGCGACAGCAAATTTGTAGAGAGCTATACGGAGTAATGATATTAGCTTTATCAGCTGTATAAACTTGGACATGCAGCAGCACCGGCAACACGCAGAGCTGTTGTCGACGCCGTCGACGTTTTGTCCGCGTTCGCTCAAAATGCGTGCGGCGTTGGTGACTGTTGCCGGAGCCTCTGATATAAATAGGCACTTGGTGCTGCAGCTAAACGTCGCCTCCCTTCCCTCCCCCTCCCCCTCTCCCCCACGGCCTCTCGCGCGTCGGAAGAAGGCGCGTTTGCTCTACATATATGGTGATTGTAAAGGAGGAAAGAGACGCCTACTTCTGCAGCCCTTAAGGGAGCACGGCGCAGAACGCGCGTTTGTTCTCCGCCGTGCATTCATTCCCCGTAAAAGCGCGCGCCCACCGCGCTCTTTCACTCGCACATACAGCGTTCGGCGCGCGGCGCCGATTTCATCCCCAATGACGTCATACGGAACCTCACGGCGACGGCGACGGCTACGGCGACGGCGATGGCAGAAATCTGCTTTTGAGTGTCCATATAATTGCTATCGCAATAAAATTTTATCCATCCAACCATCCAACGGTACGAAACGGCTTTCTCTCACTGCGCACGCTGGAGCTAGTACGCACCGCGATAAAGATTTTCAAAGGCGTTGTAAATAGTGTGCACGATGGCTGCAGCGGGACAAAGCGGTTGCTTTGCCTTGCTTCGCGTCGGATATATCTTCCGGACTTCACTGCGTGTCTTCGTGACACGTCGCACACCTCTCGAATAGATTTTATCGCTGCGCGCGCTATAGCTGCTACACGCGGGCTGAAGGTATTGCTGCATCTGAAACCGAGACGTGTCCGCTTCGCCCGATGGCTGCAACGGGACGAAGCGGTCGCTTTGCCTTGCTTCGCGTCGGATATATTTTCTGGACGGCGCTGCGCACTTTTTAGTGCCATAGGAATTATGTGGACACTTCAACCGGATTTCTGCCGTCGCCGTCGCCGTGAGGTTACGTATAAAGTCCAAGGGCGATAAAATCGCCGCTACGCGCCGCCTGCGCGAGTGAAAGCGCGCAGGGGACGCGCGCTATCACGGAGAGCGAACGACCGGCAGAAAGCAAACGCTACCGTCGCGCGAAAGGGCGTCGGAGTATGGGGGGAGGGGGGCGATGCTGTGTTGCGGCACGAAAAGCGTATCTTGCAACCGAGCGCAAGGGGAACCGGCAACTCAATCTCCCACGCAAAAGCAAGAAAGTGGGAAGGGGGGGGGGGCAGCTTCTACTCGGCTAACAACAGCGCTTGTACTTTGCGCGGCTGTGGCGGTCGCCCGCACCGTCTCTTATCTCCACACGGCTCTGACCTTAGTATGCGCGGTGCATTCGCCGCTCAGTTTCCGTTGAAGCGATAGACCGCACGAACCTGCGCCCGCTGCAGCGGCTGCGCTTGCTGCCAGCGTTTTGACAGTCGTCTGTTGTCATTCAGTGTGATCTATTCATGTTTGCTTGTGCACACTGACACCACGCTTGGTTATTCAGTTAGTAAACGAATTTGTCCAAATTTATGCAGCCGATAAAACTATCCCTACTCCGAATAGCTCTACTAACTTGCTATCGCAATCGATTGCTATTGCCTTTCGGGCAAAACTTCGACATCTTTTTTGACACGTCGCACACCTCTCGAATAGCTTTTCTCGCTGCGTGCGCTACGGCGGCTACCCGCGGGCTGAAGGTATCGCTGCATCTGAAACTTTGACGCGTCCCGCAACACTCGGGGCACTTTCTTTCGCTTCGCTTGATGGCTGCAACAGGCCGAAGCGGTTGCTTTCATTGCTTCGCGTCGGATATACCTTCCAGTCTTGGCTGTGTGCGTTTGTGACGCGTCGCACATTCGTGAGGTGAGCGAATGGCTTTTCTCGCTGCGCGCACTATGGCTGCTACCCGTGGGCCGAAGGTATCGCTTCATCTGAAACTGAGACGCGTGCCTCAATTATCGGGGAATTTTTTTTTCGCTTCGCCTGATGGCTGCAACGCGACGAAGCGCTTGCTTTGACTTGCTTCATGTCGGAGATCTCTTTCGGGGTTCGCAGCGCGCGTATTTGAGACGTCGCACACCTCTCGAATAGCTTTTCTAGCTGTGCGTCCTATGGCTACTACCTGCGGGCTGAAGGTATCGCTGCATGTGAAACTGAGACGCATCCCGCAACATGCCGGAGTTTTTCATTCATGCATTCATTCATTTCATTCATTCGAGGCACTTTCTTTCGCTCCGCCTGATGGCTCCAACGGGACGAAGCGATTGCTTTGCTTTTCTTCGCGTCGGATATACCTTCCGGACTTCGCTGCGTGTCTTTGTGACACGTTGCACACCTGTCGAATAGCTATTCTCGCTGCGCGCGCTATGGGCGCTACCCGCGGCCCGAAGGTATCGCTGAATCTGAAACTGAGACGCGTCCCGCAATTATTGGGGCATTTTTTTCGCTTCGCCTGAGGGCTGCAACGGGACGAAGCGGTTAACATGACTTGCTTCGCGTCGTATATATCTTCCGGGCTTCGCTGCGTGTCTTTGTGACACGTTGCACACCTGTCGAATAGCTATTCTCGCTGCGCGCGCTATGGCTACTATCCGCGGTCTGAAGGCATCGCTGCATCTGAAACTATGACGCGTCCCGCAACACTCGGGGCACTTTCGCTTCGCCTGATGGCTACAACGGGACGAAGTGCTTGCTTTGACTTGCTTTATGTCTGAGATATCTTTCGGGCTTCACAGCGCGCGTTTTTGACACGTCGCACACTTCTTGAGTAGCTTTTCTCGCTGCGCGCTACGAGTTCTACCTATGGTGAATAAGAAATGAGACCCGTTCCTTTAAACCTGTATGGAAGACTATATGACTGTTAGTAAGATGCTAATAATAGTAATAATAGTAATAATAGTAAGATGTGTGCACGCAGCGACTGGCCATTTTCGGTAGTGCGCCTGGAATTTTAATATGTAGCCAACAACATCCTAAAATCTTTCAAAAATCGAATGCTTCTCACGCTTTCCGGTGAGCAAAGCTGCGAGACATTGAGGGCACCGAAGAAGAGCTTACTGGCTCGTCTTCACTGCTGAATCAGCAAGAGCCCAACTGAGGCAAATTTATAGTAGTCAGCCGACACAATAGACGCAAATGTTTCCTGACTTAGGTGCCCCGCAATCACTATGGTCGGGTACTGAACGAGCCAGAGCGAAATGATCTAGGGATTAGAAGTATGTAACGGTGATTTAATAAAATCCCTAATTATGGGGTTTTAGCTGCAAAAACCGCCATCTGATTATGAGGCATGCCGTACTGTGGGACTACGGGTTCATTTGAACCATTTGGGGTTCTTTAAAGTGCATGTAAATATAAGTACACGGGTGTTCTCTGCATTTCGTCCCCATCGAAACGTGGCTGCCCTGGCCGGGATTCGATTCCCCGACAACGTGCGTAGCAGTCCAACACCAAAATTACTAATCAACCATGGCTGTTCACGGGGATTTGACTAGACCGGGTTAAGCGTTCAGTAAAGGGGTGAAGTATACTATATCGCCGTATGAGTGAGGTAGCGAAGACGACGCTTGCAAGGGGCTCTGGCGATCCTATGATACAAGACAGTCGGTTTGCCTTGCAGTCAACGAGCAAGTGTTCAACGAATTAGATATAGGAGTTACAGTAGCGGTAATCAGTTAACATTCTGACACTAACTTAGGTCACTGCGTAAGTGCCACTTGGTACCCGGCGGTCGTAAATGAACCTCTTTGACGCTAGCTTGAATCACAGGGTCCTTGCCACTGGGTATGAGCCGCTCTTCAATTAATCTATTTGCTGCCAACTTGGATGAACGGGCATGTGTTAGTCGGTATGTTTTACTGGGTATTTACCAGTGTTGAATAAAACTCCTTGACGCCAACTTGGATGAACGGGCATGTGTTAGTCGGTATGTTTTACTGGGTATTTACCAGTGTTGAATAAAACTCCTTGACGCCAACTTGGATGAACGGGCATGTGTTAGTCGGTATGTTTTACTGGGTATTTACCAGTGTTGAATAAAACTCCTTGACGCCAACTTGGATGAACGGGCATGTGTTAGTCGGTATGTTTTACTGGGTATTTACCAGTGTTGAATAAAACTCCTTGACGCCAACTTGGATGAACGGGCATGTGTTAGTCGGTATGTTTTACTGGGTATTTACCAGTGTTGAATAAAATTCCTTGACGCCAACTTGGATGAACGGGCATGTGTTAGTCGGTATGTTTTACTGGGTATTTACCAGTGTTGAATAGAACTCCTTGACGCCCACTTGGATGAACGGGCATGTGTTAGTCGGTATGCTTTACTGGGTATTTACCAGTGTTGAATAAAACTCCTTGACGCCAACTTGGATGAACGGGCATGTGTTAGTCGGTATGTTTTACTGGGTATTTACCAGTGTTGAATAAAACTCTTTGACGCCAACTTGGATGAACGGGCATGTGTTAGTCGGTATGTTTTACTGGGTATTTACCAGTGTTGAATAAAACTCTTTGACGCCAACTTGGATGAACGGGCATGTGTTAGTCGGTATGTTTTACTGGGTATTTACCAGTGTTGAATAAAACTCCTTGACGCCAACTTGGATGAACGGGCATGTGTTAGTCGGTATGTTTTACTGGGTATTTACCAGTGTTGAATAAAACTCCTTGACGCCAACTTGGATGAACGGGTATGTGTTAGTCGGTATGTTTTACTGGGTATTTACCAGTGTTGAATAAAACTCCTTGACGCCAACTTGGATGAACGGGCATGTGTTAGTCGGTATGTTTCACAGGGTATTTACCAGTGTTGAATAAAACTCTGACGCCAACTTGGATGAACGGGCATGTGTTAGTCGGTATGTTTTACTGGGTATTTACCAGTGTTGAATAAAACTCCTTGACGCCAACTTGGATGAACGGGCATGTGTTAGTCGGTATGTTTTACTGGGTATTTACCAGTGTTGAATAAAACTCCTTGACGCCAACTTGGATGAACGGGCATGTGTTAGTCGGTATGTTTTACTGGGTATTTACCAGTGTTGAATAAAACTCTTTGACGCCAACTTGGATGAACGGGCATGTGTTAGTCGGTATGTTTTACTGGGTATTTACCAGTGTTGAATAAAACTCCTTGACGCCAACTTGGATGAACGGGCATGTGTTAGTCGGTATGTTTTACTGGGTATTTACCAGTGTTGAATAAAACTCATTGACGCCAACTTGGGTGAAAATTGGTATGTGGCATTCTTCAATAAAAATATCTCAACTTTGGTCACTGAGTATGTCTCACAGGGTAGTTAACCTCATCATAAGAATACTTTAACGATTCATTCAGCATTGTAACAATACAAACCATAACATCACAAATGTACACGTCATGTTAAACATTCCTAATAGCAAGAACGTTGCCAATCATGTCGACAGGATGGATTCACCGCTAGTTCCGATCATTTATACTAAACAGAATTTCAGAATTGGAGGACTACAGTATTTCAGAGAATTTGTATTTTCCTACGCGTGGATAGAGAATGGAATAGAAAGGTATTTCGATTTTATTATAACAAGTGGGGACATTAGGCTAACGGAAATTCAAAACAGTATCGATACCTGACTAGCCAATAAAACTAAATTTAAAATGTCAATGATCTTTCAAAACAGTTTAGCGTAATGGCATCATTTCGATCAATTTAAATACCGCTGTTAATGTTTTGAAAACGCCAAAATATAAACTGTCATTATATAAAAGTTCAGGGTTCGAATGGGTATTACAGAACTATGGCGTATGAGGTACAACTGCATAATGCTATTCCGACTTGATCAAAGGCTGCAATAGCGGTGGAGTCAATCTCCGTGAGGCAACAGAATGAGGGACGAGTAAAGACGGGCATGCTGTTGAAGGAAGCACGACGCAGTGGATTGAGATAGTGAAGGCAAATTATACGCAAAAAAACACTGCGCAGATTATTTCCTGTATATAAAGAAGCCGCGAGCCAATTTGTTAAATGAGTGGGAAAACATGTGTTCTTACGTAAAATTTAAAAGATTTCTTCGGAGTTGGCTGTCCAGCAGATGTGTCACGACGAGGTGGTTAGCAGTCCTTATGGCAAACGCATTGATATCTTTTGACTTGGCATATTTCACCTGAAAGTACAGACATTTTAAAATTATGCATTGATTATTGTAATATGCGCTGATGATGCAAACATAATTGAAACACTACATGAAAGACAAGACTTGTCTTATGTCTCTGAATTCGCCCCTTGCCCTTAACTTTATTAACAGTAAATAATATATTTGCTCTCAGTTTGGGATGCAGCGGGAGTGCGGTACCCGCAACAAATTATTGTCAGGTCGAATGACATTGTAGATTTCAGCGATACTCCTTCTTAAACAACCGTATACAGTACTTTAGAACAAGGAGAGAGGAATACTGACACGTGCACAATCCTAATGAGTTTTACGGTGACCGCATTTTCCTCATTACGCGCAAGTCGCAAGTACTTGTATCCCATTTTGTTCCAATCAGGTGGTGTACGCGATGGGAATGTGGTACACATTCTCGAACCAGTACGAGCGCAAGCGGTAAAGCCGGAATATTCAACGAGTTACGCATAATTAGTCCACGTGTCTCGCATTAGATCAGATTTCGACGATAGACGGCTGTGCTCCCCGCTGTCGTGATTTACGTGTTGTGGGCACAAGTTCGCCCAATAAAAAAAGCTAGCTTCCGAGGTCACGCATTTCAAAGTGCAACATTTTTCATCTCTAGAATGCGCGTTAGCACCACCAATAATCTTTTACAGTGAGTTTGATGGCGCATATTTCTAAACTGGTGTCATTCTGGAAATTCATTCCAAGAGGATACGCCTGACAAGCTCGCCGGCTGCTATTTGTAAATTGCAATATGTCTCGTAAGTAAGTAGTTATTTGTGAACTTTAGTTATTTGTTGAATATGTATTTCAATTTCCCATGCTACTAATGTCCGCCTCATCGAATAACCCTGGCCAATGACAAGAATTAGACTACCTGCCACAGGAGACTTGTATAAATTCCTTAAAACTTAAGAAAGACCTTTATAGTTTAAGGTTAACGATTTCCTCACCATTTAATAGGTATTTGCATTGGACGTTTCTGACAGGGACCCTCCTTTATTATAGCCGGTTCCCAGCCTCCACTATGTTTTTGAATATACTCATAAACCTTGATGGCAGGACACAAGGTTGTCATTTGCACTGAGCCGATATCTACACGACGGTGAGGTGGTCTGGGAAACATCACCATTCCTTATTAATGGGCAGGTGTGTCACTATCACAAGTTCGGTATTTTCACGAAATCGCGTTGCTTTTTCCCGTAGTGTTTACGTTTCATAAGGCCAGCCGGCCATATGGTGTAGCATTTCCATTGAGAAGGTAGTGCAGACAACTCTTGTGATTTCATGAATAATTAAAGAAAGGTAGGCGGACAAACCCGGACACAAAAAACAAAGAAAACACACATACACGCTCACTACATGATATAAATTATGACAATTATGACACACACACAATAAATTATCTTCAAGCTGTCAATCATGGGCACGTACAGGCACTCGCTAAAGACATAACTGTATAAGGCAGAATACCCCTTTGTGTATCGAGGCTTGAGTTACGCACGTGCTACCACTTTTATAAGTAACCTGCCAAGCCTCGAGCATGCATAAGGCGAGCCTGGCTGCTTTTATGAGTGAACAACGCCGCACTTTCTGCGAACTTCACAGTGCACTTGCAACGGCGACATTGCAACGCACAGTGACGGTCTTTCGCCGGTCAAAGAAGGTTTATGCTCAGTGTCTGATTGCTGTAACGACCTGTCTGCACCGCAGCTAACAGCAACTTTATAAACGACAATCGCACGACGTTATGCGAACTTGTTGGTATGCTTTACATAACACCTATGAGGTCTGTTTGTGGAATATGAGCTTATTTAATAAAATTAGCCTTCAAAGTGCAGCCCCAGCTCGCATTTGAAAAGTCGCCACTTTGTTATATTCTATGCGACCGCAGTCATGCAGTTTCAATTGATTTGGTTTGCAGATATGCTACTTGTGAACGATAATCATTGCCAGGCTGAATATTTTGCTCCTGAAGAAGGTGAATTACACGAGATATCTTCAGGTGCACACAAGCATTTTCACATGGCAAACTAAGGCAATTTATTGTTGTGTTGTATCGATTTGATTGGTTTAAAAATAAGTGCGTCTGGGCCAATACTAAATTGCTAGATAGCTATGTGACCAAATTAGCATACTTTAAAAAGTGAGCCTTTGATCACGTAAGCCTCGGGGGTCAATCTGCGTAGCCTTCGTAAATATGCTAAATTTCGATAATGTTAAGGATTTCATTGCAGATTTGTAGCAAAAAGGTTTTGATGGGGTAACAGCGGTGCCTGTGTGGTCTCCAACATTATAGCGTCGGATTTAATCAAATATTGGAGGCATGTGGCCACACGCGATATCATCGTGAACTCCCAAGTGACAGAACAACACTTTGTGGTTCTGGCATAAGACAAATTGAGCATAAGTAAAAGCCTTCTAGTGCACGTAGGAATAACCTCAATATTTATAGAGGAAACGTCCGACAGCTTTAATTGAACCAAGGCGCAAAAATAGCTCGTAAGTTTTAACATAATTAGGATGGTTTTAAGTTTATGACTAAGAACGATGTTGGCCAGCAAAACCACGCACAAATATATCACTTTGCACTATCTGACTAACACAAATAGGAGTGAGCACAAGTTGATATCCAGTTACTCGTGTCTTGCGCAAGCCGAACTGATGTTATGCTTATAAATTTACTAATTTCACGTTCCTTGCCGTGACACCACTGCTCAAACTTTAATCAACCGCCCGTTGTCTGTCACATGCATTATATGATTTGCGAAGCTGTACTTTTTCCTCTTAACGTCCACTACAATGTCGCCTGCTCCCCTTTGCGTTCTATTCAATACCACGTACTGTCCTCGTAGTCACGTAACGTTAGGCAAAACTTTTTTGTCTCTCGTTACGCGGTCCTTAGCTTCAAGTTTATTTGCCTGCCCATTGTGTTTCTACGCAAAAGAGTGCAATGCGTACTATGGCCCTATATTTTATCAAAAACAATTCCTGCTGGGCATCGCGGGCATTTTCAACGAAAGTACATCTGTTCGCTACGCACGAAAAATATGTGTACGTAATTTATCCAAGATTCTCGTCTGAGTAAGTGAATAGCTTTCCAATTTTGCCGAATTATCTGCTCAAGGTCATGAACCACATTAATTCGTTTATAATGCCAGCAAGACTGGCAAATCTTAATCTAATCTTAATCTAATCGTTAAAGCTTGAGGCTTTAACGACGTTTCGATCTGTTAGGCCCACACGCGCCCCACGCGACGTGGGGTTGGCACGAGCCATTTGGTGCTTCTCAGGCCACGGTCCCATGTCTACCGATTCGTCGGCACTTCTCGCACGAGGTTGCGTGATCTTTTAACGTAAGAAGAGCAACTGGGAAGGCTCTGTGGAGAAGCTATCTATCATCAGGCGGAAGCGCGACTGCCTTTGTGAGGAATAACGGCACGCTTGCAGGTCTGCCATTTATCAGAAAGACCACTGCTGGCCGTGCGCCGCAGTTTGGAGAACCCTGGTGTGGAATGTGTTTTATAGAGTTTACTACGCTGTTCTCCCATGCTCCAGAGTTCGCTTGCTTTGAAACATTGAGTGGCGCTCGCAGGGATGGTAAACTATTAGGTTAACAGCGATGGGGTCTGAAAAGCCCACGACGTCACAAACTCGGAGAGGAGAAGCAATTCGGGACATCGCCGCGGCAAAACTTGCACGATACGGCGGGAAGGAATGTTGGAAGCTTTAGCGGATGTAAAAATGGAAGTAAACATGAAGAATCCCCGCGAATCGTGTCGTGCACGTTAGGTCTACCAATTCCTCTTTCGGTTCTAATGCACTTTCGTGTCTCTGGCGTCAGTGGTCACGACAACGCTTCACTAACGCGACCATTCAATATTGCGTTGATACGCGATTCCTCATAGACCCTGTTCGAGTGCGTTATTTTTGTGTGTCTTGTGTTTTTGTCTTGCGAATATGTGCGTGAGGACAAATTCAATAGCGCTGTGCATTTTTCCGCACCACGTTTTTGTCTACCGATTCATCCTCAGACTACTTTTAGTTAGGATCCGCCATGGTTGCTAAGTGGCCATGGTGTTCGGCTGTTAAGCACGAGGTGCAGGTTAAAGAACCCCATGTGGTCCAAATTATTCCGAAGTCCCCTATTACAGCGTGCCTCGTAATAACATCGTAGTTTTGGCCCGTAAAACCTCATAATTTAACCTTTCGTTAGAACGCCTGGCCTAACCTCACCACCCTAAACTATTTTTATCTTTGGGACCTAATGAGTAGTGGTTTCGCATACAGTGCTTATAAATTTTTTATTATTGCACAATATATACTTTTATTTAAATTCACGTGATTTCCTGGCCCTGGTAATACAGCCTTCATACTGGTTAAATATGTTTTTATTCATTGTCGATATATACAGTTTTTTCTATCGCCCAGTATAGCTCTAGGGTATATGTTAATAATAGCATGACTTTATAACTTCTGCCCCATCAAGGCATACCGACGTTATCGCACGGTCGCAATCTGCTACCTCAGTGTGAGATAGTACTAAGCGATGTCTAGTTCTGTCATGCTTACCATTTTACTGTCCTCAAGAACACGTAACCATAGTCCATTCTTGTCGAAAACTGCACTGACCTGATTTTGGACGCTATCCTATTGTCATACAATCACACTAACTTGACCTTGTTGTCAGCAGTATAACGCACACATCGCAGTCAGCCTAACGAATCACGTCATACGCTATAATGTTGGAGACCACACAGGCACCGCTGTTACCCCATCAAAACCTTTTTGCTACAAATCTGCTATGAAATCCTCAACATTATCGAAATTTAGCATATTTACGAAGGCTACGCAGATTGACCCCCGAGGCTTACGTTAAGAATGTCCGTAGAAATTGCACTATGAATATTCTAATATCCCTTATGTAACGGCGTTGGGTTTTTCTTTGCAGCAGCAATTTTGCCCGTACAGCTTGCTAGAAAAAAACACTGTGGTACAAAGCTGGTGTAGCACTGCAACAGATTCCCTCTCATTCACTGCACTCGTCAAGTAGTGATGGTTACTTACGAGAACCAACGGCGTCAACTATTCTAACAGCGAGTCGCGGTCTGCCTAAAAACGTCAATTTGTAATAGAACGTGTGGCAGAAAGTTTACGCAGGATTCTGGATCTAATCCTCGAAAGAGGATTAGATCCAGAATCCTCTTTTCACGTTTCATACTATACAGAAAGCTGATGCCCGAGATTATGGCCATGCGAACAAGAATGTCCGATGGAAACTGATACTCTTCGAGTAAATATAGACATTTACCCAGGAAGGATGCTCAAGCCGGCAGAGAGGATGATAATGCCTTGGTCCGCATAAGATTGACATGTCACTAGATGCCTGGTGGCAAACAAATACCCTTAAAGTGAACGTTATGCTCGCAATCTGGACAAAGAAAAAAAAACATTGGAATCTTGCTGTGGAGAGAGAGCGAACGTTCGCTCATTATCCTAGCTTTGACTACGTATATATCTGGCACTCTGTCGAATGCATAAGGAAGGCGTTATCAAAGCCTGACCAAAAGCTTTACCCCTAGGGAAAGTGTACAGTGATTGTATTTACTTGTGCTACATGGGGTAGAAACGTGGAGGTTAAAACGAAAGTCGAGAATAAGTCAAGGACCGCACAAAGAGCGATGGAATGAAAAATGTTAGGCCTAACTTTAAGCGACAGGAAGGGAGTGGTGTGGGTCAGAGAGCAAACGGCTGTAGCAGATATTCTAGTAGACGTTAAGAGAAAAATATGAGCTGTGCAGGCCACGTAATGCGTAGGGTAAATAACCAGTGGACCATTAGAGTTGTATAATGGGTGGAATGGAAGGGAAGCGAAGTGAAGGATGGCAGAGAATTAGGTAGTGCGAAGAAGTCACGAAATTCGCAGGCGCAAATTCGGATCAGTTAGCGCAAGAAAACGTTAATGGGGGATCAGCGAGAGAGGCCTTCGCCCTGCAGTAGACAAAATGTAATCTGATGGGGATGATGATTATGATACCTGGGAAAGACGTAAGAAATCAAACATCGCTTGAAGAAATGTGTAGGTATTGGGAGAGCTGACATTCAAGCATGTGGTATCAGTAACCAGTATATTTGACAGAATCATTGCATAAACAAGCGTCGAGGTAGCACACGCGAATACCTGCAGCTCCATCGCTAGCAGCGTCTAAAAAAATAAATTATGGGGTTTTACGTGCCAAAACCACGATCTGGTTATGAGGCACGTCGTAGTGGGGAACTACGGAAATTACGACCACCTGGGGTTCTTTAACGTGCGCCTAAATCTAAGTACACGGGTGTTTTCAATTGCGTAGGAAAGGTAAGACGTGTCTCCTTTATTCTTCAGTGCCTGATTGAAGGAATGCTTGAGCATCTGCGGATAATGTTTCCACAGCCTATGGTTTATACCGATGAAATTGCTGAACATTGCACATTCCTGAACAGGACAATACGGAAGAATAGCAACAAAATTGTGCTGTTCTATACGCTAGCTTCTCAGATGACAAATGAGTTATTCTTATTAGTTATTGTTATTCAATATCTTAAAGACATGAATAAGTACATTGGTATACTGGCAACTGCCGCTAGGGAACAGCAAACACGATTTTGGGTGGGGGGGGGGGGTAAAACCTCCACGCACATGGAATTTAACATTCAAACACGAAAGAACCAGAATGAAAGCACAAAAATGTTCTCAATGCTGGCTTCAAATGTTTCATGAAATTCAAGCAAATGTACATGCAGCAAATATGGCCAATCAAACACTAATAAATAATCTACCGACATATAGGTAATATTTGGGGATATTTTCTTGTGAACAAAAAGCAACAATATGTACGCTGAAATCAGAATAAACATCAGTCGATACTCAAGCCACAGAAAAGGAATCCGGCTTAATGAGCATTTAGCGGTTGCTAATTATGTGCTGTATGACATACTATTGCACAGTATTGGCTATAGTATGCCAACGTTTTGAAGGTCGCAACGCTCTCCTCTACGGACTGCGGACTCAAGCAAATAATAAGGTTCCCAAAGCGACGTTATATTTTGCCCTGAAGCTTCCCGTGCACTTGAAACGAACGAACATTGTCCGTGCAAGACGTGACAGCACGAAATACACACCCGCTTTTTTAGAAATACTAGGATTCTCGCAAATTCTATTTCAGAGGATGCCAAGCGCAACTGTTCACGAAAGTAACCGGACTACGACCGCGAACAGAGAACGTAAATGCTTGAGGACTTACCAGGTGTCTCTTCATGTTCTTCTGAAAAAATAAGAAAGAAGACAAAGAGTTAGCACCGCCTTATAAAATATAATAAAGAACTATCGCCATCTCGGTCACACTGCCTTCATTCCTGTGTTTTCCGGCGACGGCAATATGCCAAAACCAGTTCTGATTATGAGGCACGCCGTAGTGGAGGGCTCCGGATTGTGCACTACAACACAAGAGCTGAAAATTATTTGGTGCAAGGGCGCAATCGTGCAGAGAGGATGCGCCGTCTTTAAACTATATGCTGAGAAATTCTGTTATCTTATCAAACCCACCGATGCACAGTGCAGTCTTTTCTCGTCGTCTGATCGTCTGCAGCACGGCCCACTTTGAACGCTTAAGAACCGCTTCTCGAGCTGGCTCTTCGTTATTTCATTTCGCACTCACGTGGCTTTCCAGTATATAATCCCCAGGTCTAATAAGCGTCACTAAAGAGCGCACATGCACTCATTTTTGTAGTTGGAAATCGGGAAGCTTAGTTAAAAGGCAGTTTTACTTAAGGACAAATCTGATTTCCATTTTCGAATACAAGCTAAAGGCATCAAAGGTCTCCCGATTTAACTAATGTGAGTTAAATTTGCGTTATGTAAAGAAGAGCCATAAAATCTACCAATCTTCAACAGCAATATCGTAACATGCAAGATGCAAAGTTTTCACAAAACTCCCCGAAATTGTATCTGGAAATCCAATCACGAAGTTGCCAAATTCGTAACTCCGAAGCTAAACAAGATTTTGTACGACTTTAAAGTGCACTTGGAGCTTATCTAAAACGAGCAGTCATGGCACAGGTTGGGTAAATTTGTTTGAATATCTTAAAATGTTTTAAAGTGTTCGTGCCATGCCACTAAACGAGGCGGCACCCAATAATTGTTTCGTTGTGGACTCTTGCTTGAGGCCGGTGTCCTTGAATTAAAATAAGGTATAATATATATATATATATATATATATATATGGAGGCCACACCTTGTTTGCGAAATATTCAAGGAGGCACACAGCTACGATCTTGGCGTCAAACTAAACCGGGCCTTATCAAAATGACAGCGATGCAAAATGCGAAGGCATTTCAGGAATAGTAATGCTTAAATACGGCGGCGGTGTGCTAATTGCCGGGCGGAACAATCTCAGCGTTTTAAGTCGTGCGGACCTTGAGATTATACCAGAAACTGTGTGGGTTGAAATTCCTGTTAAAAGCGACAAACATTTTTTGGTCTGCGCAGCCTACTTCCCTCCTAACATAAGTAACGTGCAGTTTTCTGAGCGTATGAATGACTTAGTTGGAGTTATTGATGTAGCAAAATATAATATCCTCATAGCTCGCGATTTCAATGTTCCGTCTATTGTTTGGGATTCGTCACGCGCGACATCCGTATCTTTATTATCCCTCGCTGTGATGACTGTTTTTTATCGAATTTCTTGGATTAACGCAGTTTAACAAGGTCCGAAATGCCGCTGGAAATGTTTTAGATCTGATTCTGGCTAATTTCTGTGTTACTGAGAGAGAGAGAGAAACGAAGAGAGAAAGGTAGGGAGGTTAACCAAGGACGGGCCCGGTTGGCTAACCTGCACTTGCGGACGGGGAAAGGGGAACTGAGTTTTCTGTTGCTGTTAGCTGTTTAGTGCCTGTTGACCATGTTCCCTTCGAATTAGCAGTTTTTCTAGAGGCGATTCATGTGTCGAGCGAACCTGTTCGCTCATTTGTTTTTCCGAACGGTGGCTATCTAGGTCTTTACCATTATTTGAATGATGCCGACTGGTCTGAATTGTACCGTGCCACCGATGTCAACGAAGCAGTTAGCATGCATATGTTAATGTGCTTTGGAAGCCTATTTCAGTGGTTCTTGAGTGAACGGTCGCTATCTAGGTCTTTACCATTATTTGAATGATGCCGAATGGTCTGAATTGTACCGTGCCACAGATGTCAACGAAGTAGTTAGCATGCTTATGTTAATGTGCTTTGGAAGCCCATCTCATTGGTTTTTGAGTGTTAATCGTTACTTTTGCAGAATTTTTGAGTCAGTCATTTTTTCTCGAGTCATGCTCATGATTGTGACTTCTACCGTTATCCTTTAGTGTTTCCTTTACTTATTTGGTGCCCACGTCCGAACCCATTTTAGTGGTTTTAATCTTTTTTGCTGAGTCATTGTCATTTTTGTTGGGTGATGCTCATGGGTATGACTTGTACCATTATCTTTTGTACCATTATTTTTTACCATTATTTGAATGATGCCGACTGGTTTGAATTGTACCGTGCCACAGATGTCAACAAAGCAGTTAGCATGATTATGTTAATGTGCTTTGGAAGCCTTCATTCTCTGCAAGGCATTTTCGCCCTGCACGCTATCCTAAGTGGTTTTCTAAGGAATTGCGCGGTTTACTTTGTAAGAACCTAGGGTACCATAGAAAGTTCAAGAAAACAGAATCATCGGGGTGGCACAAGAATTTAGGGCCTTGCGAAGCGAGGTGAAACGCCTAATGCGTAGAGACAGTGATGCGTACATTAAGCTCGTCGTAGAGGGCGTAAAATGCGATTCCAAACGTTTCTGGACCTATGCAAAACATTAGGGTTCTGAGCGGGCCGAAATTATTGTCATAAATCATCCTTCTCGTGGCATTCTTAGAAACTGCGACAATATCGCCAATGCATTCGGTGAACATGTTTTCTTGGCTTTCTTGAATACAGCGGATGCTCCTAGCACTGGCGACTGGCAGTATAGCTTCAATTACCATTTAAACATTTCAGGTTTAATGCGAAGCATTTCTTGGCGAACATTTGCCAGTTTTACAGTATCTATCTATCATCTAGCGACCTACGTCTCGGTGCTCTCATGGTCGTATCGTTACCTTGGTACTTACCAAAGTTGGTATGCTATGACAAGAGTGTATGACAAGCGCAAATGATAGGGACATGATATGAATATCATGACGTGTGTCATGTAGGTCTTGGTGCTCTCATGGTCGTTTCGTTAACTTGGTAGATACCAAAATTGGCACAGTATCACAACAGTGTATGGCAAACATAAATGGCAGATCATGAAATGAATATCATGACATGCGTGTCATGTAGGTCATAAAACAGCCGCCTAAAATGACAATGACCCAGCAAAAAAACATTAACGCTCAAAACCAATGAAATGTGTTCGGACGTGGGTACTAAGTGAAGAAAACACTAAAAGATAATGGTACAAGTCATACCCATGAGCCTCACCCAACAAAAATGACAATGACTCAGCAAAAAAAGAATAAATCCACTAAAATGGGTTTGGACGTGGGCACCAAATAAGTAAAGGAAACACTAAAGGATAACGGTAGAAGTCATAATCATGAGCATGACTCGGCAAAAGCATATTATGTTTCTCACGACCTTCTTATCCATAAACTCCCGAGTTACGGCGTTAGTGCCAGCCTGTGCACACTGATTAAAGACTACCTCTCCACTCAGTTGAATTATGTTCGCGTTGGTGCTAAATAATCTTTGCCTTATGAATCAACTTCCGGTGTTCCGCAAGGGTCTATCTTAGGCCGATATTTTTCAATATATTTGTTAATAATCCTGAAGATTGTTTGAGTCATTCGCGTCTCCTTTTGTACGCTGATGATATTGAGCTTTACCGTGATATAGAAACAGCGCAGGATTGTGAATTATTGCAGGAAGACGGGAATTCTGTAGCGGAATGGTGTGTTTCTATCGTTTTGCGTATTAACCCAACTAAGACACTTGTTTCCTTTAGTCGTAAATTCACTACTTTATCATACAAATACTCACTTGATAACATTCCTTTGAAAAGAGCGAGTTGTACTCGCGACTTAGGAATATTGGTTGACTTCCAAATAACTTTGGAACAACATGTTTGAAGCATTGTTAATGCATCCTACAGAAAGTTATGTCTGATATCGAGAATGACAAAAAGTTTACGAATGTCAACTGCGTTCGCTTGTATTCTTCGTTTGTCCGCACCAAGTTAAGAGTTTAGTTTCGATTGTATAGAACTGTAATAATTTGACCAATGTGGCAAAAATTTAATGTGTTCAGCGACGTTTCATTTGTATCCTGTACTATCGATTTCTGGGACGCAGTGAATTTATGCCTATGAGCGTGTACTGCGCATTTTCAATATTACACCCCTAGAAATAAGGCAAAAATACCGCGATTACTTATTGTATAAACTAATTCATAACCACTTTTGCTGTCCACGGTTACTGTCGGCTGTAAATTTTTGCGTGCCCCGCCCAAACTTGCGTAATCCCAGCATTTTCTACGTTAACTCCTCTTGCACCTCTGACGCTATAACACGTCTTGTGACACAACCAAATACCTTGCGTTACGATGTTGATATTTTCAGCTGTTGTATTTGCTCATTATCTGACTTGTGTCATTGACGTAATTAAATGTTTTGTTGCATTTTACGGCTGTTATTTCAGGTTTTCTGTGTTTTTTCTATGTTTTTGTTTTCTGTTCTTCGTGTAACACAAGTGCACCAATACTAAGGCCTAGAGCTGTTCTTGGGCACTATCAGAAATAAATGAAATGAAAATGAAATAAAATGCTGCTCATTCAGGAGATAGACACATTACCTAAATATGCATTAGGTGACGGCCTGTCCTAAACCGAGCTAACAGGATATAATTACCATCAACAAATAGGTGTACAAACAACGCGTAATAAAGATATTGCAATCTTGACATTATATATGTTGCGACACCGTATTTATGCGCAAATCGCTCGACCAGGAACTTTGAGAAATTGTGGTGCAACAACTTACTGATATACGTTATATTTATCAGCCTCAATAAGCTCTCTTACCGGTCTTTCGTTATTCCTTTAAAAAATAAGCTAGCTTCTTGAAATTGCTGCTCCCATCCGCACAAACCGCAATGACTAGCAATGAGAATGTTCGTCGATGAGTGCACGTTACTGCTTTCGTGTGCTCCCTAACGGACGAAAACAAACGTAGGAGCGGAGCTGTTTAAGCCGGCCGTAAGTCCGTGATGCGTCGGGAAAAATGTGGGCCGATCCTAGCCGTAGTGCAGAAAGGGTCCAAGCACAATGGCACATACCCCTGTGAACTAGCGAAGCTGTGCATGGTTGGGACTGCTTAAGCTTAGTCAGTCATCGATGGCCAATCGATAGCCAATGAATAGCTAATCGGTAATAGACCAATCAATAATAAGTTCCGGAAAATGCTAGGGATGATTAATCATCTGCATTTGTAACCAACCCCGTTTTGTAACGATTTCTACTCGTGGTTGCGGCTATCGGTATTCACGTGTATTCTTGCAGTGATGCCCCCCCCCCCCCTTACTCAATGCTCCTCTTGAAGCCGGGAATGTATTTTGAAATAAATAAATAAATAAATAAATAAATAAATAAATAAATAAATAAATAAATAAATAAATAAATAAATGCAGCTGAAGCTAATCAGGTCATGACATCTTTAGAGACTACAACCGCTGGCTTGTCCCACATTGATCCATGTAAAGCAAAACTAATTTCGGATGAAATATCAGTTTTAGTGCTAATCATTTTTAAATTGTTCGCTGCAGGGGCGTTTCCGAGCTGCCTCAAAGCTTGTATAATTATTCCTGTTTTAAAGATAGGTGATCAGACTACCAAGTGAAAAGATTTTCCACACTTGATTAATCCGCTAATTGAAGAAATTGAACGTTTTGTTTCCCGAGCAATTCGGATTTCGCCAAGGTTATACAACTGAACTGGCGCTCACTACTTCAACTGAAGAAATTGAGCAAGCCATTGACAGATATCTAATTATGGGATCTGTATCAATCTGACGAAGGCCATCGACACCATAAGCTATCGCATACTACTTCTAAACTCGTATCCCTCGGCATATCTGGTTCTCCTCTAAACTTTATGAGAAAGTACTTTATTAACCGTTCTCGAATGCTACAGGATAACGGTCATGTCTCATCATCGAAGCTAATTAACGTAGGGGTCCCACAGGGATGAATTCCCAGTCCCCTTTTATTTTTAATGTTTATTAACGACCTATCCACTGCTGTTGCCAAGACCAAGACCATAGTTTATGCGGATAACACGACCAACTTTACATCCAGTAAAATCAGTTGCCACGCTCCAGTCTAAACTTCACACCGACCTAAATAATTTTGCTTTATGGTACCAAGATAATCATACACATTTTCCCCACTAAAACAGCAATCTCTTCCCCGCGAATTTCGATCGACGTCCTGCCTTCTGTTCACAATACCGATTACATCACAAAGGTTTCGAACGAAGAGCGGCTTCTTTGCGCTATTTTAGATACGGAACTAAAGTTTCAAGACATGACTTTGGCGCGAGTTAGTTGCTTCATAATCTTGAAGCAAGCTTTGACCAGCACGAAAAAAATCGAGGCGAATGGCGAGGAACAAACGTGTGTGTTTCTTCGTTTTTCTCGTCTTTCGTCTCGTTTTCTGTGCGCTGGTGAAAGTTTGCTTTAAAATCCAATGGAGACGCCCGATCACTTGTGAAAAAGAATGCAGTTGGCATCCACATTATCATCGGCACAAGAACTAACTTTCCACCTCACATCGTATGGTCTTTGTATTTTGCTTATATTCATAGCAATCGTTCCTCTGACAAAATGATTACCCCGCCGTAGTGCTTAGTGGCTATGGTGGTGCGGTGCTAAGAACGAGGTCGCGGGATCGAATCCCAGCCGCGGCGGCCGCATTTCGATGGGGGTGAAATGTAAAAACGCCCGTGTGAAGTACGTTAAAGATCCCCTGGTGGCCAAAATTATTCCAGAGTCCACAACTACGGCGTGCCTGATAATCAAATTGTGGTTTTGGCCCGTAAAACCCCAGAATTCAATTCGATTCAGAAAACGAGTAATAGCGCAAACAGGGCGTGACTGAGACGTACAACAAAAACAACAATTCTGTGGTTTTTACACGACAAAACGCCCATCTGATTATGAGGCACGTCGAAGTGGGAGACGCCGGATTAACTTTGACGCCCTGGTGGTTTTCAGGATGAGTTTAGAGATACGAATTCCTGAACTTTTGCGGAGAAATGCATACGCGTTCCTGTTACTTTCGTGCTTCAATGCATAAAACGACGTTTTGTAATGAATTCGCTCCTAGTGGATTCGCCTTGCGAACTCCACGGCTAGAATTTGTAAATTGCAACATGGGCTCAGAAGTTAATTAGTTAGAAAACTAATTATTATTTTGTTAATTAGTTGATCATGCATTAAAATTTTTTCTGCAAGTAATGTCAGCATCTTCGAGTAGACGAGCTCACGAACTAGAATTGTGCAAGTTGCCACAGGCAACCTTGAAAAAATTCGAAGTGTTCACTGAAACAACCTTTATATTGCCGCGTACGCAATGAAATATTGGTTGACTGCGCTTCGTATGTCTCGGTCACGTCCTGTTTGCGCTGCGGCTCGTCTTCTTCAGGCCTCTACCAAACGGCCCAAGTTAGCACTTTTTTGCCACCTTTCGTATTGTGTCTCGTCGTGGGCCAATACATTGTTCACGCATACTGAACGTCTGCAGCCACTTCGGAACAAGCTATGGGACTAATGGCTTTCAGCCCATTTAGTTTGTCCCGTTGGTCACTGTTTCCTAAATGTAACATTTTCCCGTTAAGACAATTACTCCGTCAGAAACTACCTATAATTGCATATAGGTTCATCAAATATGACATCTACATTAAATGTATTGATTCAGAACACATTACTAACAACAACAACACCCGGTTTTCTCTGCGCAATAATATTTTGCCTGCAGTAAGGGAAATTACTTCAGGTTCACAACCCTCTTCTCTGGCATAGCAATACGAAACTCATCTCTCGAAATAAAATCATCCCACAACGTTCATGCATTCTCCACGCGCAGGAATAAGTATTTCTTTTAGGAATTAACCAACTCATGTGAATTTCCTAACTACCTGTCAATATGTCCATCAATTTTGTTGTAAGGAATATTATTGATTATGAATGCAGTTTCGTCGATTGTGTCAAGTTCTCTGCTAGTTCACACGCTTTTGATTATTTTTCAAGTTTTTCAATAATTACCATTACCATTACCCTTTGTATGCACTTTCGTTATAGATAATCAGCTTACCTAATTAGTATTCTTACTGTTCACATGTCCGTACTTTTTTGTTGTTTTTGTGCAATAACCCTATTTGTGTAATCATAGGAGATACCCGTGGGAGTTTTTTTCAGAACTCTGCGACCTCCTACTCTAATATTTTTACTACGTTACTCAAACATGGCTGTTGCTGTAACTTCCACTTTTACTCAAAGCCACACTAATAGCCATATCTCTATGTGGTACAGTCTAGTTCAGTGCGAGATTCAACCTCCTGTTCTGCCTCTTGTTTTATATACAGGATATATACTCATTCAATTCTTATAGCACCTATCTGGTGGCAGGTAATGGAGTCATCTAAAGGGAAATAAAAAACTGAAGAGGTACGGATAGTCTCTAATGTGAATTTACGCCGTTCCAAATTGGAATAACTAGCTCATATAAATATACTCATACAAATATTTCTAACGCATCATCATCGTCATCATCAGCCATCATCAGTAAACCGAGCAATCGCAGGGAATTGTGGGGCGGGCCGCTGCTAGCAGCTTCCGGTTCGACGGACGACGCGGCGGCATCGGTGGCATGCCAGCGCACGTGTTTTTCTACGCGGTTTCAAATGTCAGTCGTGCAAAGCTTCCGTCCGCTTTGTCTAGGTCCACTGCAAGCCGGAGGACCCTCCATGCGATCAACAACATTACGGCCTGTCCTGTGCCAACTGATTCCAACTTGCGCCCCGCAAATATCCCAACCTAATTACTCCAACCAGTTTTCGGCCGTCCTCAACTGCGCTTCCCTTCGCTTGGTATCCATTATGCAACTATTGCTTCAACGTTTATTCATCTTAGGCATTACATGGCCTGCCCAGCTCCATTTTTTTCTCCTAATGTCAGTTGGAATATTGGCTATCCCCTTTGATCTCTGATCCACACCGCTCTCTTCCTGTCTTAACGTTAGGCCTAACATTTTTCGTTCCATCGCTCTTGTGCGATCCTTAAATTGTTCTTGAGCTTCTTCGTTCACCTGCAGTTTCCGCCCCATAAGTAGTGCTGGTAGAATTCAATGATTGTCCAACCCAATTTCACTGTTCTGTAAATTTCTTCTCATTATCAGATTCCTCCTGTGAGTAATTGAGCTGGCTAAACATACTCCTTACAGACTCTAGAGGCTGTCTGGCGATCCATGAACATAGAATAAATACACCGAAGCAAAAGAGTTCCTATCTCTTGAACAATGGCTCCTATATACGATTATAACTAGGGAACTTCTAGATGGCCTATACTCTTAATACGTGGCTTTCATCCCTGTACTTAATGAACAAATGCATCGTATTCTCGATAACAGAAATCAAAGAACAGGAAAACCATGTTTTTTTTTTATTATTAGTCTAAACGACAAGCAGTGCCTCTGTTCTAGCATCAGGCATTCATACTAGA